>NW_021833781.1:47500-52500 GCF_006345805.1 Octopus sinensis
ACAGAACTGGAAAAATGGAAATTAAAATGACATTTCCACCTCCACCTCATCACCGTTACTGATGTTGTTGTTGTTGTTGTTGTTGTTGTTGTTGTTGTTGTTATTTTAAACATGAATGAATAAAAAATATACAACTCTTGTTATATGTATTGTTCTTGTAGTTTGCATAGAAGTACATCCACATACATCCTTAATATATATATATTATATTTACATACATACATACATACATACATACATACATACATACATACATACATACATATATATATTATACACACACACACACACACACACACACACACATATATATACATATATATATATGGATACATTAGCTAGATAGATACACGTATACATTAAAATATGTGCAATATACATTTTTTATGGATATATAGATACGCATCATACATTGGTGTGTGCGTGGTGTGTGTGTATCTATATATATCTACACACACCACACACATATAATATATGCACGGACACACGGATATATGCATACATACATACATACATATATATAATATATATATATATATATATAATATATATATATATATATATATATATATATTATATCATATATATTTATGCGTAGTATATAAGTGTGTGTGCTCATAGCTATCCATATATCTCCTTCTATAAATACATACATATATATAGGTATATGTAGATACATATCATTGTAACTTAGTATATATATATATATAATATATATATATATATATATATATATATATATATATATACATATATATATATATATAGATAGATAGATAGATAGATAGATAGATAGATAGATCGATAGATAGATAGATAGATAGATAGATAGCTATACATAGACATACGTTTATGTATGTATGTATTTATGTATAGATATGCGTGTGTGTGCGCGCGCGCGCGCGCGCGTGTGGTGTGTGTGTATGTATGTATGTATAAATATATATATCTTTGAGCACACTTAGACATATAAACATATTTTTACAAAAAACAATTTATGCATACGCGCGAGCGCATATACATGCGCATATATAGTGGTAATCGCACTGTAATTTGTACATATATTCATACAACTGACAACATTTTCTAAATGCAGTTGTTTATGCTGATGTTGAAATAATGATTGTGATGGAGTTGTTTGTTGTTGTAGTTGTCGATTTATGGAGTTTGAGACGGTAGCGTCAGTGATATCAGATGTAATGTTTTTGTTAGGTGTCAGTGAGGGTGACGGCGAAACGGCTGTAGCGTGTGTGTTGGTTGGGTAGATGTGGTGAGATAGACACAGCTTCCATATTATTTAACATGCCATGAATTGAAACAAGCAAACGCACGCATACTCACTCACACACACACACATACACAAAGATATGAGTGAACGAGAGCTTGAACCAAAGTGAGAGATAGAGTTTAAAATCAGAGAACGGGAGAGAAAGGAGAAAGAATGTATCTCTCAGAGAGAAGGAGAGAGAAGTGGAGGAGGTTAATGCCAGCAAAACATTGAAATATATATAGAATTCTTCAGTAATTCGTCGGTCTGCGTCAGCGTGTTGTAATGAAATACCCACAAAACATTTAGGAATAGAATAAAAATATAAGTAGGAAAGTAGTTATCAAAAGTATAAAGGAATTAATTTTACACTGGTTGAAAAAAACACAACGTTTTCAACGTTTCGTACAGTGGCCCATCAACATGATTTACAATGAAAGCCTCAAGATTAAATGAAAAGCGGAAGTATATTGTGTTGAATAATGCTTTACAACCCAAATCTAACGAATATAACATACGAATCTAACGTTTTATACATTGGTCCTTCATCAAGAACAAGAAAAGATGAAGAAAAAAGGAGAAGGGAGTTTAATAACATAAGTATTTAAAGTGAAAGCCACATGATGAAATGCAAAACAGAAATAGATGAAGTTTGATGATGCTTTACAGTTAAAATAGAGTTTTTCACCCAAAGATAAGAGCGTATTATGCAAGTGTGTGTTGTCATGCAATAAAGATAATGTATGAGGCGCAGGAGTGGCTGTATGGTAAGTAGCTTGCTTACCAACCACATGGTTCGGGCCGACCAAAGCCTTGTGAGTGGATTTGGTAGACGGGAACCGAAAGAAGCCTGTCGTTATATGTATATGTATATTATATATATGTAATATATATGTATAATATCTATATATATATATTATATATATATATTATATATATATATATATATATATATATATATATATATATATATATATATATATATATATATATATATATGTGTGTGTGTGTGTGTGGTGTCTGTGTGTGTGGTAATCCAAACAGAAAGCACAAAAAAAACACAACAACGCGAGGACGTGGAACAAATATAGTATTATTGGACGCTCAGGAAAAAAGGGATGAAGGAGGTTTAACGTTTCGAGCGGAGCTCTTCGTCGGAAACATAGGAGAAGGAAAGATCCAGAGAAGGGAAGACAAAGGAAAAAATCGCCAACGGTACACACGAGGTCACATTTTGGTGTGTGTGTGTGTGTGGGTGTGACTGTGATTGTCCCCCCAACATCACTTGACAACCGATGCTGGTGTGTTTGCGTCCCCGTAACTTAGCGGTGCTCCAGCGTGGCCGCATCAAATGACTGAAACAAGTAAAAGAGTAAAAGAGTATGAGATTATGTGATGTATGCATGTTTTCGTATGTAAAGAAGAATGTAAACTTGTGCAGAGAAGTGCGTGTCAGCCCGTTGTATGAGTCCACAACGTTGTGTGTCATGTTACATACGTGATGTCATTAAGGCACAACAGGACTATAGGAAAGAGAGAGAGAGAGAGAGGAGGGGGATAGAAAGAGTCGTTTCCCCTATCTAGATAAGAATTTATCTTTAAACTGGTGGATCTTTCTCCTCACCACAAATAGTCTTATTATTCACTGCTCCGTCAGGATATGAAGTAGCGTTCATGACCTTATATTTGTTTCGGTCCTCCAATGTGCAGAGTCATCTTAAGGCATGAGTAGAAATGGCAGTTACCCAGGGGTCTTATGGGTCTGGGGGCCTGATTCTGATCTATGTATGCTGTGGATTGCTATCAATAAATGGAGTCCTCACCCTAATGCTCATAACAGAATGGATCTCGCTAAAGAGACCCAAGATGTCAGGCGGTTGTGATAAACCAGGCATCGGATTAAGTTCACCACACAAGATTTCAGAACGTAAAGATCCAAAACAAATGCCACAAATCACTTTGTCCGATCCTCCACCGATTCTACTAGTTCACTACCCACCTCAAAGCATTGGTTTCAAATTTTTGCACAAAGCCAGCAAGTTCGGGGTAGGGAGTGAATTTTATCTACCCAGAATGGACGAAAGGTAATATCGACCTTAACGGAATTTGAACTCAGAACGTAAAGACGGACGATACGCTGCTAAGCATTTTGTCCGGCGCACTAACGGTTCTGCCAGCTTGCCGCCTTAATCCTCCTCAAATTAGTAACGGCAACGATGGCCTTAGCGAGATATGAACTTGGAGTGTGGGGGCCGGAAACAAATGCCGTTAAGCATCATGTCTGATTCTCTAACAATTTCGCCTGTCCACCGCCCTTGACTTGTACTTTATTTTATCGACCCCGAAAGGATGAAAGGCAACGATAATCACGGCGAAATTTGAACTTAGAGTTCAGAGAGCCGAATAAAGAATATCGCAAGACATTTTGCTTTATGCGCTGATTATTCATTCTGCTGTAGGCACAAGGCCCGAAATTTTGTTGGGTGTGGATAGTCGATTATTATTTTATTTATGTGCCCTTTTTCAAGCCTAGCCAGACTCATGGGCCCGGTTTCTATGGCGTATGTGTTTGCCCCCAGCTGGACGGGACGCCAGTCCATCGCAGCGTTACTCAATAAACAGGAAGAAAGAGTGAGAGAAAGTTGGAGCGAAAGAGTACGACAGGAGTCACCACCACCCCCTGCCGGAGCCTCGTGGAGCTTTAGGTATTTTTGCTTAATAAACACTCACAACGCCCGGTCTGGGAATCGAAACCGCGATCCTCCGACCGCGAGTCCGCTGCCCTAACCACTAGGCCATTGCGCCTCCACGGATAGTCGATTACTAGTACTTATTTTATCGATCCTCCAAATATGTAAGGTAACGCCAACCTTGGCGGAATTCGGACTTAGAACGTAATGACGAAATAAAGGCCGCTTAACATTTTGTCTGGCGTGTGAAGAATTCTATTCTAATAATGGCTAATTTCAGTCCCACCGAGGGTTCCAGTAAATCCAGTCAATGGAACAACCTGCTTGTGAAATGAACGTGCAAGTAGCAGAATACTCCACGGATACCTGTACCCTTAATGTAGTTCTTAGAGAGATTCAGCATGACACAGAATGTGACAAGGCTGACCCTTTGAAATTCAAGTTCAGCTCATTTTTGCCAGCTGAGCGGACTGGAGCAACGTGAAATAAAATATCTATTTCTTTACTACCCACAAGGGGCTAAACATAGAGGGGGCAAACAAGGACAGACAAAGGGATTTAGTCGATTACATCGACCCCAGTGCGTAACTGGTACTTATTTTAATCGACCCAAAAAGAGAGAAAGGTAAAGTTCCTCGGCGGAATTGAAATCAGAACGTAGCGGCCAGACGAATACCTATTTCTTTATTACCCACAAGGGGCTAAACACAGAGGGGGCAAACAAGGACGGACAAATGGATTTAGTCGATTACATCGACCCTAGTACGTAACTGGTACTTATTTAATCGACCCCGAAAGGATGAAAGGCAAAGTGGACCTCGGCGGAATTTGAACTCACAACGTAGCGGCAGACGAAATACCGCTAAGCATTTCGCCCGGCATGCTAACGTTTCTGCCAGCTCGCCGCCTTAATGTGAAATAAAATATCTCGCTCAGTGACACAGCGCGTCATCAGGAATCGAACTCAAAACCTTACGATCGTGATCCGAATACCCTAACCACTTAGCCACACGCCTTCGCTTCAGTCCCTCAATGTTATATAT
>NW_021833782.1:0-17500 GCF_006345805.1 Octopus sinensis
TGTCAACAACTGCAGCAAACGCGAGCAAGCTTCAGGTGCCCTCCTTTTCAAACTATGTCCGTGGATATACACAGATGGATGTAATTAAAAAGTATCTATCCTTCCCCAAACTCACATTCATCTACACATAACTCTGTCTCCCCCTATCTCTCTCCTCCCTCCCTCTTTCCTTTCTTTCTCCCTTTCTCTTTCCCTCTCTGATTCATTATAAATAATTATTATTAACAAATATTCATTAAATTAGGTCGCACTGCTTTTTTTTTTATATCAATGATTACAGAATAAAAATGTTCCTCTGCTATTTTTCTTATTCATTATTATTTTATGATTCCTTTTATACTTATAGTATGTGATTTTTTTTAAGTAACAGTAAATAGCAAAACCCTTTTACATTCTCTAAGTAAATTTATTGGCACCATTACATCCGCCTTAGCGAAGGCAGAGGTATTGTTTTCAGTCGTTTTTGTTTGTTAGTCCAAAGACAAGATATCTCAAGAACCGCTGGATGGATCCGGATGAAACTTTCAGGGATGTTTTGGATCGATCTGGTACCAGACAAGGATTCTGGATTCTTCTTCTTGTTTTCTTACTTAATTTTTGAGAGCAGTTGGATTCATTTTAGTATCCTTGTTTGTGAGAGCAGTCAAGTTTATTTCAGATCTTCTCATTTTAAAAATCATCTCTGACTAATCGTTGAGAGGACTTTGGTGTTGCCTTGGTGGAGGCTTGCGCTCTCTAAGTGCTCTTGTTGTTATTATTATTACTAGTATCATTATTCTTTCAGGATCAATGAAATATAAGTATAAAAGAAATCATAAAATAATAAGAAATAACAAAAACAGTAGTGGAACATTTTTTTTTCTATATTCATTGAAATAAAAAAAAGCAGTGCGACCTAATTTAATGAATATTTGTTAATAATAATTATTTATAATGAAACAAGGAGGGAAAGAGAAAGGGAGAAAGAGAGAGAGGGAGGGAGACAGAGAGAGACAGACCTGAACTCTGGGGTTGATGTAATTAACTAGCCTCCTCCCCTTAATTTCAGGCCTTGTGCCCTTACTAGAAAGGATCATTAGTATTATCATTAGGGCAGCAAGCTGGCAGAATTCGTTAGCATGCCAGGTAAAATGGTTAGCTGCAATCGGGAGTGATACAATAAGTACCAGTTGGATACTGGAGTCGATGTAATCAACTTGCCTTCTCCCTCAAAATTGCTAGCCTTGTGCCAAAATTTGAAACCATTATTAGTATCATCGTTGTTGTCATCATCATTATCAACATCATCGTTGTAATTTGAGTTCAAAAACTGCTTCACTGACTTTGCTTTTCATATCTTTTCCATGGGGGCGGGATCGATGAAATAAGTACCAGTCATGCGCCAGGGTCAATGTAATCAGCTGGCCCTCTCCCCACAAAATTTCAGGCCTTGTACCTAGAGAAGAAAGAATTAATATTATTATAATTGTCATTGATATTCCTTATTGTTGCTATTAAATTTAACACTTGAGTGTTTTCAGAGTGAAGCTGCCACCCTGAAACACACACATATATATACATATAAGGACACACACACACACACACATACACGTGCGCATGCACATACACATGAGCATCTGAGCAGTCACTAATAGGTGAAACTAGTCTAGTCTAATGATCCTAGAGACATTCATGGGGTGGTTACCTCTCCTGTCAGTGTATATATACTGTGCACTTTTTACAGCATTAAGAGTTTTTAACTCTTATTTCTTGCAGTATAGGTGCTTTGATACCCTCAGTCACAATTAGTGACGATGAAATGTTTCCTTTATGGTATTATATTGCGTCTAGCTGTTAATATATTCTTTGTTTTTCTTCTTTATTCCTTTTATTTGTTTCAGTCATTTGCCTGCGGCCATGCTGGAGTACCGCCTTTAGTCGAACAACTCGACTCCAGGACTTATTCTTTATAAGCCTAGTACTTATTCTATTGTTCTCTCTTGACGGACTGCTAAGTTACAGGAATGTAAACACACCAACATCGGTTGTCAAATGATGGTGGGGTGACAAACACAGACATACAAACATATACACACACTTGTATATATATACACACACACAATGGGCTTCTTTCAGTTTCTGTCCACCAAATCCACTCACAAGGCTTTCGTTGGCTCGAGGCTATAGTAGAAGACACTTACCCAATGTGTCACACAGTGGGACTGAACCCGGAACCATATGGTTGGTAAGCAAGTTACTTACCACATGGCCACTCCTGTGCCTATATATATGTATATAAATAAATATAGCAAAAATATCATTATAAGCGATAATTCATTAAATGATGTCTAATGCATTGATGTAACTCATTAAACATCGTTTAATGAATTATCTCTTATAATGATATTTTTGCTGACATATATTCATACGAATATATGAAATTTGTAAAAATAAACGCATGATAAAAGAAATTGGAAACTTAGGGGAAAATTCCCTTAGGAGATGAAGTAATTATTTCATCTGAATAAATTGGAGCCTGGTGCAGCCATCTGGCTTGCCAGCCCTCAGTCAAACCGCCCAGCTCATGCCAGCATGGAAAGTGGCCGTTAAATGATGACAATGATGATGAAATATAATACATATATATATATATATATATATACTCTTTTAACTCCTTTACTTGTTTCAGTCATTTGACTGTGGCCATGCTGGAGCATCACCTTTAGTCGAGCAAATCGACCCCAGGACTTATTCTTTGTAAGGCTAGTACTTATTCTATTAGTCTCTTGTGCCAAACCACTAAGTTACAGGGACGTAAACACACCAGCATCGGTTGTCAAGCGCTGTTGGGGGGACAAACACAGACACACAAGCATATATATATATATATGCATATATATATACATATATACGACGGGCTTCTTTCAGTTTCTGCCTACCAAATCCACTCACAAGGCTTTGGTCAGCATGAGGCTATAGTAGAAGACACTTGCCCAAGGTGCCATGCAGTGGGACTGAACCTGGAACCATGTGGTTGGTAAGCAAGCTACTTGCCACATAGCCACTCCTGCGCCTATGTATACACACACACACACACACACAAACACATATATATATAATTTCTTCACCATGTTAAACTGTTAATCCTGACATATTTTTTCTCTCCTCATTTTTTGCCCTCTCATCCCTTTCTGTTGAAGAACATAGGATCAAGATGTCAAAGACATTTCCATTCCTCCTGAGCATCAAACTAATACACCTGCTTGTTGTTCCCTGACCTGTCTTTGTCTTTTGGTATCTTCACATTTGAACTCTGTATGTGTGTGTGTGTGTGTGTAGATTGCTTGAAGTGGTGTAAAGATTTTAGATATCAATAAAAAGAAGGTTGTCAAAATTCCATCGTCTGCTTTGGTTTAGTTTGTCTACAGATGGATGCCTTTCCTAAAGCCAACCACTTTACAGAGTGTACTGAGTGATTTTCATATGCCACCTTCACCAGTGCTTTTTATGTGGCACCTTCACTAGTGCTCTCAATAATTAATAATGGTAAGGGTAATAATAATAATAATATAATAATAATAATAATAATAATTATTATTATAATAATAACAATAGGCGCAGGAGTGGCTGTGTGGTAAGTAGCTTGCTAACCAGCCACATGGTTCCGGGTTCAGTCCCACTGCGTGGCATCTTGGGCAAGTGTCTTCTGCTATAGCCCCGGGCCGACCAATGCCTTGTGAGTGGATTTGGTAGACGGAAACTGAAAGAAGCCTGTCGTATATATGTATATATATATTTATGTGTGTATGTTTGTGTGTCTGTGTTTGTCCCCCTAGCATTGCTTGACAACCGATGCTGGTGTGTTTACGTCCTCGTCACTTAGCGGTTCGGCAAAAGAGACCGATAGAATAAGTACTGGGCTTACAAAGAATAAGTCCCGGGGTCGATTTGCTCGACGAAAGGCGGTGCTCCAGCATGGCCGCAGTCAAATGATTGAAACAAGTAAAAGAGTAAAGAGTAAAGAGTAAAGAGCAGCTGGCACGTAAAAAACACCATTTGAGCGTGGTTGTTACCAGTACTGCTTGACTGGCACGTAAAAGCACCCACTACACTCTCAGAGTGGTTGGCGTTAGGAAGGGCATCCAGTTGTAGAAACTCTGCCAGATCAAGTTTGGAGCCTTGTGCAGCCATCTGGTTCGCCAGTCCTCAGTCAAATCGTCCAACTCATGCTAGCATGGAAAGCAGACGTTAGACGATGATTATGATGATGATGATGAATATTTTAAAAAGGATTGACGTTACTCTTCACAAAGGTAAACAGTCAAGATAAAGGGCGCGATTCGATTGTAATAGGTATTTTATTGGTTGAACGATAATTCAACAGTAAGTCTTGTCTTTGTCAAGTTCAAAATAAGAAGGTGATAAAAATTCGAAATTATAGAAATTTAAACGTAAAGTATGAACGAGAGCAACCTGTGCCCACACGTTGATGGAATGACATTCTTTTACTCTTTTACTTGTTTCAGTCATTTGACTGTGGCCATGCTGGAGCACCACCTTTAGTCGAGCAAATCGGCCCCAGAGCTTATTCTCTGTAAGCCTAGTACTTAGTCTATCGGTTCTCTTTTGCCGAACCGCTAAGTTACGGGGACATAAACACACCAGCATCGGTTGTCAAGCAATGCTAGGGGGACAACCACACAGACACACAAACATATACACACACATACATATATATGTGGTGTATATATATATATATATAATATTAAGGTATGTAGAAAAATACAACATGGACAAGAACGTATAACTCTTAGAAGACGATACAATAAACACGGACAGGACATTCGAACCCTCAGTCTTCAGTCAAGAACCGGATCATCGTAGTAATTTCGGCTGATTAATCTTGAGATTACTAGATCACGGCCACATACATATACAATGGGCTTCTTCCTGTTTTGATCGACCTGAGACTATAGTAGAAGACACTTGCTGAAGGTGCCATGCAGTGGGACTGAACCTAGGACCATGTGTTTGGTAAGCAAGCTACTTACCACACAACCACTCCTGCACCTGACATCATCAGTTTTTAAGTTACAATTTTATAACAGGCGAAAAGAAAAAGACAGAAAAAAGATGACAAAAAATAATAATAATAACAAGAGCACTCAGTTATACACTAGGGTCGATTAATCAACTTACCCTCTCCTCCCAAATTTCATGCCTTGTGCATTTAGTAAAAAGGATTATTATTTTTATTATTGTTAAGGCGGCAAGCTGGCTGAATCATTAAAACGCCAGGTAAAAAAGCTTAGCGATATTTTGTCCATCTTTACGCCGTGAGTTCAAATTCTGCCAGGGTCGACATTCCCCTTCATTCTTTCAGGGTTGATTAAATAAGTACTAGTTGAATACTGAGGTTGATGTAATCGACTATCCCTCTGCCCTAATATTTCAGACCTTGTGCCTATAGTAGAAAGGATTATCATCATCATCATCATTATTATTATTATTATTATTATTATTATTATTATTGTTAAGGTGGTGAGCTGGCAGAATCCCTGAAATGCCAGGCAAGAAGCTAAGTGACATTTTGTCTGTCTTTAAGTTCTGAGTTCTACCGAGGTTGGCTTTGCCCTTCATCCTTTTGGGGTCAATTAAATAAGTACCAGTTATGCACTGGGGTCAATGTAATCGACTAGTTGATGTAATCGACTATCCCTCTGCCCTAATATTTCAGACCTTGTGCCTATAGTAGAAAGGATTATCATCATCATCATCATTATTATTATTATTATTATTATTATTATTATTATTATTAAGGTGGTGAGCTGGCAGAATCCCTGAAATGCCAGGCAAGAAGCTAAGTGACATTTTGTCTGTCTTTAAGTTCTGAGTTCTACTGAGGTTGGCTTTGCCCTTCATCCTTTTGGGGTCAATTAAATAAGTACCAGTTATGCACTGGGGTCAATGTAATCGACTAGTTTCCTCCCCACAAATTTGAGGCCTTGTGCCTCCAGTAGGAAAGATTATTTTTATTATATTATCATCATCATCATCATCATCATCATCACCATTCAATGGTCTTATTTTTATCACATGCTTTCACTGCACTACCGAGCAAAGCTCTGTGTGCCTTAGATGTGTGCTGTGGTTTGTTGTGATGCTCTTGTTATTGTATTGAAAGTGTTTTATGCAGGATGTGTGCGGTGCCTAGTAGTGCTATTTTCTGTATATTATATATATATGTTAGTCCTGGTGTTTTTACTATGTATTTGTCTGAATATTTTTTTTTTATCATACCTAATGCGCCCACTATGATAGGAATTGTTTCTGTTTTTAGACTCCACATTCGAGTTACCTTTTTTCTAGATCTTTGTATTTTGAAAGTTTCTCCGTTTCTTTTAGAGAAACATTGTCATCTGTTGGTATTGATACATCAATTAGAAAGCATTTTTTTTTCTTGATGATCTCTGACAACTATATCTGGCCTGCAGGCCTTAATTTCTCTCTCTGTATGTATTACCATATCCCATAGTATGGTTGCTTTCTCATTTTCTTATTATTATTATCATTTATTCTATTATTCTACTTCCTCCTCCTCCTCTTCGTCTTCTTCTTCTTATTATTATTATTATTATTATTATTATTATTATTATTATTATTATTATTATTATTATTATTATCATTTATTATTATTGTTGTTATTATTATTATTATGATTATGATTATGATTATTATTATTATTATTATTATTATTATCATTTATTATTATTGTTGTTATTATTATTATTATTATTATTATTATTATTATTATTATTATTATTATTATTTATTATTATTATTATTATTATTATTATTATTATTATTATTTATTATTATTATTATTATTATTATTATCATTATTATTATTATTATTATTATTATTATTATTATTATTACTACTTGATCCTATTTCATTCCAGATCGTTCTTTGTCCGAGGTTGCCTGTCACATGACCAAACTAGTTTCAGCAAGTACTAAGACCAAAACACGATGCAAGATACCAACATACCAACATTGGAACAAACAAACCAGGATGAAAATGAACCGAAATATCTTGACAGCCATGGAGAAACTTGCCTCGCAGCTACTTCGGCGCCAATTCCAACAGCAGTGTCTGCGAGCATTCCAGATCGGCTCCTTCAGGTGGAAGCTGAACTTTGTCGCAATCTGAAGACAATCGAGTTCACTGATCCTGTGGATTATGTATATAGTCCATTAGATTATGCATCTGATACCCATGCTAAGTATGTTCACAGATTTTGTAATTCTCAGAAGAATGTGCTTTTTTTAGGAATGAATCCTGGACCTTTTGGCATGGCACAGAACGGAGTAAGTTTATTTTAACTTTCTGTTACCATTCATTTGTTTTTATAATAATAATAATAATAATAAAAACATTGTGTACAGTGCTCAGGTGCACTACAACTCATCTAAAGTGCATATATAATCAGGTGTAGTTTCGACGGATATCGGAAAGCATGAGGGCCTTAAAGGATGCAGTGTCATGGCAGTCAACAACTGACGCAGGCAGTTTGTTCCATGCTTCAGCAACTCTGAGCGTGAAGAAATGTTTCCGAAAGTCATGGGAGCTGTGTTGTTTTCTGACTTTGTAGGCATGTCCACGTGTGTTGGACACATGGAGATCAAAAAGGTGTTCAGTGTTGTTGTTGGTGAGGTGGTTGATAACTTTGTGGGTGTTTACCAAGTCCATCGCCAGACGCCGGAGCTTTGTCTGTTTTCCATAAGTTACCATAGGGATTACAGCACGATTTTTTTTTTGTGAGTTCATAGTAAAAAAAAAATTTCAACCTTGATGTTGGATTAAAATTAACCTTAACCCTTTCATCCCTTTATTTATTTTGAGATGCTCTGTTTTTCTTTCACTTACTTTAAATATAAGAAAAAATTTAGTAAAATAACTTAGCTATCATTCAGCTAGTGTTAGGAACATAAATTGTGACTAAATTGTGGAAGATTTTAATTCAAAACTTTTGAAAACAAGACATTTGTTCTACAGAGCCAGAGCCGGTTTCAGCCAAGTTGGTATCAAAAGGGTTAAGAGAAGCTATTTAAGAAAGAAAGAGTGATTTTATTGCTGTTGAGGTCATCTTCACCTTTCATATCTTCAACATCAATACTAATGGGACCTGTGGAAATTCCATAGAGCGTATGCATATATATATATATATATATATATATATATATACATACGTACATATATATATATGCATAAGACTTCGAATGACCTGTCCTCGTTTTTTTGTATCGTCTATCTGGATGTTTTGTTGTCCCTTTTTGTATCACCCTAGTTGTCCGGATGTCTTGTGTTCTTGTCCCATTTTGTATTTTATTTTATATATATAGGCGCAGGAGTGGCTGTGTGGTAAGTAGCTTGCTCACCAACCACATGGTTCCGGGTTCAGTCCCACTGCGTGGCACCTTGGGCAAGTGTCTTCTACTATAGCCTCGGGCCGACCAAAGCCTTGTGAGTGGATTTGGTAGACGGAAACTGAAAGAAGCCTGTCGTATATATATATATATATGCATGTGTGTTTGTGTGTCTGTGTTTGTCCCCCTAGCATTGCTTGACAACCGATGCTGGTGTGTTTATGTCCCCGTTACTTAGCGGTTTGGCAAAAGAGACCGATAGAATAAGTACTGGGCTTACAAAGGAATAAGTCCTGGGGTCGAGTTGATCGATTAAAGGCGGTGCTCCAGCATGGCCGCAGTCAAACGACTGAAACAAGTAAAAGAGTAAAAGAGTATATATATATATATATAGCGGCATACGTACACTTTGTTCTCTCTCTCTCTCTCTCTCTAAACCTCGCTAAGATAAATATTTCAATTACCTGAAGATTGACTGTAACTCGAATTATAAAGAATTGGACAGCCATGAAACGATCGTAGTGGTATACTCATTACCTTTTTTAATAATTTTGAAATATATTTAAAATAATATAAATTAATTAATCTTATGTATTGGCTTAAGTTTTTCATTGTATGATTTGCCTACTAGTGGTTTTATCTCTAATTTAATATAATATATGTATATATATATATATATGCAAATTCATAGTAATCCTTATTATTAATATTGTTAATATGTATATACATACACATACACACATACACATGTATGTGTATGTGTGTGTGTGAGGGGCTTCTTTTTTTTTTTCCATCTACCAAATCCACTCGCAAGTCATTGGTCAGCCTGAGGCTATAGCAGAAGACACTTGCCCAAGGTGCCACGCAGTGGGACTGAACACGGAACCCTGTGGATGGGAAGCAACCTTCTTACCACACAGCCAGGCCTGTGCCCACCATTCATTATGCTTCTTAATTTTATTTTTAAAAACCTAAACGATGAGGCTGACAGGTTGCCACTGATTCCATGAAGGGGATGAATGACACGAGAAAGTTTGCCAACCTTCTTTCTAAGACAGCAAGGTGAGGCATGAGAGAAGATTTGACTTCTCTTTCCAGCAGCTACGAGCAAACACAGAGAGGTCACCGTGCCGGCAAGTCTTTTTGGTTTAGCAGTGTCTTTTTAAGGTTGTTACATTCCCTGTAGACTTCAAAAGCAGAACATACCAATATAGTGGTGCCACTGCTAACTGAGGCAGCTATTTTGGTAAGAACAGACTCATGTCTGTCGAGAATGGAAAAACACTTTTGGCAATTAGAAACCTTCCAGTAGTAGTAGTAGTAGTAGTAGTAGTAGTTGTTGTTGTTGTTGTTGTTGTTGTTTTTCTTTATTTACTTACTTCCTCTTCCATTCTTCTTTCTTCTCCTCTTCCTCCTTCTTTTCTTCCCCTCCTCCTCCTCTCTTCCTCTTCCTTTTTCTTCTCTTCCCTTCCATTTCCTCCTCCTCCTGCTCCTCCTCCTTTCTTTTTTTCCTCCTCCTCCCCTCCTCTTCCCTTTTCTTCTTCTCTTCCTCCTCCCTCTTCCTGCTTCTCTTTCTTTTTCTTCCTTACTCTTCCTGTTTCTTCTCTTTCTTCTTTCCTTCCTCATTCTCTTTTTTCTTCTCCTCCTCCTCCTCCTCTTCCTCTCTTTGACTTTTCTCCTTCTCCTTCCCCTCTTCTTTGTCTTTTCTCCTTCTCCTCCCCCACATCTCCTCCTCCCTCTTCCACTCTTCTTTGTCTTTTCTCCTCTCCACATCTCCTCCTCCTCTTCCTCTTCCATTCTGCTTTGTCTTTTCGCCTTCTCCTCCCCACACCTCTTCCTCCTCCTTCTTCATGCCACTTCACTCCGTCCTCCCTCCCCTAAATCAATAAACTGATTTGCTCTATTCCCTTATATCCCACGGCCCTTTCCACACCACTTGCCAACAAGGTTGACTGTCAACCTTTCTATAAGGTCCTTATCTATCCCAAACCTCTTATCCAAAAGCTTGGCAGCCATTCTCCATATTTCTTCTTCTTTTCCTTTCCATGGACACTTCCCCACCTAAACCTACCCCCCCCCCGAGATCCTGGGACATGTTAGTACCATTTTACTGTGGCTGGGTTCTTTGTTCTTTGGATGCCTTGCAGAGGACGTAGGTAGCATTCCAGGCCTTATCTTTCTTCAGGTGAGGGCATGGATATGTGGTTAAGCAGTTTGCTTCTCAATTGTATCACTTCAGGTTCAGTCCCACTGCATGACAACTTGAGCAAGTATGTTTCTACAGTGATCCCCAGGCCAAGGAATTGTGTGTGTGGCGGGGGTGACACACAGAAACTGAAAGAAGCCCTTTGTATAAGTATGTATGTACATAGTACCATTCGAGTGTGGTCGATGCTAGTCATGGCCCCTGCACTGGTGGCACGTAAAATGCACCCACTACACTCTCGGAGTGGTTGGTGTTAGGAAGGGCATCCAGCTGTAGAAACCTTACTAAATCAGATTGGGGCCTGGTGCAGCATCCTGGCTTGCCCGTCCTCAGTCAAAGCGTCCAACCCATGCCAGCATGGAAAGCGGACGTTAAATTATGATGATGATGATATATGTATGTCTTTCTTTCTTTCTTTCTTTCTTTCCAAAGTAAGTATCAGTTGAGCACTAGTGTAGATGTAGTCATCTATATCCCCTCCCCCCAAATTGCTAGCCTTGTGCCAAAATTTGAAATCATTATTATTATTTTGGTTTGGCCCAAGTTCAGTCTTATTCCTAGTAGGCTTTATGCGGGTAGCGGGTTACTACCTGTAACCTTTGGTACCCACAAGTTTTCAGCAGTTTTTCAAGTACTCAGTTTTTCAACCCTCCTCATAATCCTTGCTGTCCTTAAGAGACAGACTATTATTATTATTATTATTATTATTATTATTATTATTATTATTATATTATTATTATTATTATTATTATTATTATTATTATTATTATTATTATCATTATTATTATTATTATTATTATTATTTCCAGCCTTTCAGAACAAAGAAAATATGTATCAGTTGAAAACTGGGGTTGATTTAATTGACTAATCCCTACCTCCAAAATGTGCTGGCCTTGTGCCAAAATTTGAAACCATTATTATTATTATTATAATTATTATTGTCTTTATTGAGTGAGAGAGCAGTGCAGGCCATCAAAGCGACACTGGGGTAAAATATACCCCAGTATCACTTAATTATTATTATTATTATTATTATTATTATTATTATTATTATAGCACAACGGGTGAAATGCTTAGCGGTATTTCGTTAGTCTTTACGATCTGAGTTCAAATTCCGCCGAGGTCAACTTTGCCTTTCATCATATATATATATATATATGTGTGTGTGTGTGTGTGTGTATATATATATATATATGTGTGTCTCTGTGTCTGCGTTTGTGCCCCACCAGCATTTGACTGTGTTGGTGTGTTTACATCCCTGTAACTTAGAGGTTCAGCAAGAGAGATTGATAGAATAAGTAATAGGCTTCAAAAAATTAAGTTCTAGTATCGATTTATTTGGCAGCTAGAACCCTTCAAGGCGGTGTCCCAGCATGGCCACAGTCAAATGACTGAAACAAGTAAAAGATAAAGGATAAGTATTTGGGGTGGGCGGGCTCAATGAAATTGAATAACCCCTCCCCTCAAGAAGATGATCAACCAGGACCAGAGGTGAAGAGGAAGAAAAACAAGTGGCTCCGAATTGACCCCATCTCCATAGGGGTATTTGTGGCAATACACACCAACCCCCATCCCTTTCAATATGATAGGAGAGGTTGGGGTGATGGTGATGGTGGGGTTGCTTAGCAACAAGGGCCATATCATGGCTCCTCACTTCTTCTCGGGGTTAACAATGCTATCACGTCTACTGAGGTGTTTGGACATGAGAGTTGAAAGCCTGGCTCAAGGGGAGGTGGGCCAGGGAAAGTTGTACAAGATCCAGCAATGAATCTTGCTTCTTCCATTAGGCACAGTCTGGCAGCAGGGAACGTTGCTATGCCAACGGACTCTTCTGTCCTCACCCCCTCCTCTTCCTCCTGGTATTGCGATGGCTGTTGCTTATTCTACCACTCCTGCCATCACCACTACATCTGCTGTGGCTATTACTGCAATTACCACCACCACCACCACCACCACCACCACCACCGCCACTTCTACTACTATCAATACCTTAGTACTGCTACAGCCAGTATTACTACTCTATTCACTACAGCTACTACCAGCACTGCCACTACTATCTCTACCGTCACCACCACTACCACCACCACCACCACCAACAACAACAACAACAACAACACTACCACCATCACCACCACCACCACAAACACTGCCTCCACCACCACCACCACCAACTCCAACACCACCATCAATACCACCACCATTACTACTGTCATCAATATCACCATCACCACCACAACCGCCGCCACCACTACCACCACCACCACCACCACCACCACTACCACTACCACCACCGCCACCAACAACAATACTACCACCATCACCATCATCACCACCACCACAAACACTGCCGCCACCACTACCACCACCAACTCCAACACCACCATCAATACCACCACCACTACTACTGTCATCAATATCACCATCACCACCACAAACACTGCTGCCACCACTACTATCACCACCACCACCACCACCACCACCACTCCGTCTGTGTTCTATGGTAAGGAATATGTTAAACTAAGTAGTGTTCACCTTGAATATTTTCATTCACTTTGGCTCAACATTTCTTTGAAATTCCAAGATGCACCGAATTCTTGTTCCAAGAAAGGAAACTCTTGAAATATTTTTCAGAGCAATAAAAATAATAATAATAATAATCCTCTCTACTAAAAGCACAAGGACTGAAATTTGTGGGGAGGGGGCTAGTTGATTACATCGACCCCAGTATTTCACTGGTACTTAATTCATCGATCCCGAAAGGATGAAAGGCAAAGTTGACCTCGGCAGAATAATAATAATAATAATAATAATAATAATAATAATAATGAGATCACCATGTCGCGCACATATGGTTGTGATGCATGTTCCTGGTGTACCCTTATCAGACGGGTAGTCATGATGGGTATACTGGGCTTCATATATTTTACCGCAGTGTCACTTTGATGGCATGCACTGCTCTCTAACTCAATAATAATAATTATAATAATAATAATAATAATAATAATAATAGTAATAATAACAACAACAACAACAATCACTCCCCTGGAATTTCACCATTCAAACTGACAGAAAGATAAATGTGAATAGGCCGGACATTATATTGAAAGACTTCAGACAAAAATTATGCTTCCTTATTGATATGACTGTCCAACCGATATAAACATATCTGTCAAGACCTACCAAAAACTCAGCAAGTATAAAGATCTTGAAATAGAAATTAGCAAAATGTGGAAACTGTAGACTAAAACAATACCTGTTGTCATAGGTGCCCTAGGAATGATAGCAAAAGGGGCGGGTTGCTACCTAGCTCAGATACCAGGAAACCCCAAAATGGCAGAAATTTAAAAGATAGTGCTCATGGGAACTACCCATAGCCTATGTAAAATACTGACTGTGTAATCTCAAATATATAATTTTTTTAAAACATTCTCTAGAACAATACAATGTACAAAACCAAATATATGGCACCCAAGGCATAACACCAACATGAACTTCTAACTTGTTGTCTCTTGAGGTCTCTGGGTGAGACTGGGAGCCAACTTACACAAATGCAAAGCGAAAGTCAAACATAAAATAATAATAATAATAAGTGGCTCTCATGGCTTCTGATCTTAACTGATTGGAAGTGTTATCATGTACATTGTTTTGTCTTGGGATAAAAGATGGGCTACAGCAAATATTCTGCTCAATACCACAGATTTGCTTGTCAGTTGTTTGACCTTAACCAGTTGAGCATGTCCCTTAGTGGCTGACGATAGGTGCATCTCTGATCACGAACAGAAGTAGTGGGGAAGCATCATAGCCATGTGTTGAGAGGGATTCTTTGGGGTTTGAATAATTCACCTCTGGAAACATGGGTGGTTCTTTCAACATCCTTAAACGACCCTTCTTCAGGGACCTTTTGAGCGGGATGGGCTACTCAACCTGAAGAAAATTCTAACTGGGCCCCACCTACAAGGTCATGTGCTGTTTATCTTGATATGAGATCACCATGTCGCGCACATATGGTTGTGATGCATGTGCCTGGTGTACCCTTATCAGACGGGTAGTCATGATGGGTATACTGGGCTTCGTATATTTTACCCCAGTGTCACTTTGATGGCATGCACTGCTCTCTCACTCAATAATAATAATAATAATAATAATAATAATAAATAGAAACATTATTATTTCTAAATTTCTCAAAGATTGGTATTCAGTAACAGTTCTTTAAAGTAAAGGCTGTTTGCCAACATAATGTGGTTGTCCTGGATGGGACAAATGTTATTGTTGTTTAGCCCCGGGAAACATCATTTCCAGCTGGTTGTACAACACAACATCTGTGTCCTTTTATTTTCGAACAGGGTGTCCAGCACCCCCATCCAGCACAAAGCAACATCTGTGGACTGGTTTCTGGGTTATTTGTTCTTTATCAGCACATTTTTCCCAGTGTGCTAATGATTCTGTCAGGTTGCCGCCTTGATAATAATGATGATAATGATGATGATGTCTTTTACTAAGACAGAGATAAATCGATACATTAGAATTGAATGATATAAACAAACCCGCAGGAGTGGCTGTGTGGTAAGTAGCTTGCTAACCAACTACATGGTTCTGGGTTCAGTCCCACTGCGTGACATCTTGGGCAAGTGTCTTCTGCTATAGCCTCGGGCCGACCAAAGCCTTGTGAGTGGATTTGGTAGGCGGAAACTGAAAGAAGCCCGTCGTATATATGTATATGCGTGTGTGTGTCTGTGTTTGTCCCCCTAGCATTGCTTGACAACCGATGCTGGTGTGTTTGTGTCCCCGTTGCCTAGCGGTTCGGCAAAAGAGACCGATAGAATAAGTACTCGGCTTACAAAAGAATAAGTCCCGGGGTCGAGTTGGTCGATTAAAGGCGGTGCTCCAGCATGGCCACAATCAAATGACTGAAACATATAAAAGAGAGAAAAGAGAGAAACCAAGTTTACATATAAGCAAAGGCATGGCTGTGTGGTAAGAAGCTTTTTTCCCAACCACATGGTTCCAGGTTCAGTCCCACTGTCTGGTATCTGGTACCCTGACCAAGTGTCTTCTGCTATAGCCTTAGGCCAATGAAGGCCTTGTGAGTGGATTTGTTAGACGGAAACTGAAAGAAGCCTGCTGTTTATGTGTGTGCGCGTGCATGTGTGGTGTGTGTGTGTGTGTGTGTGTGTGTGTGTCTTTGTGACTGTGTTTCTCCTCTCCCACCACTGCTTCACAACCGATGTTGGTGTATTTACCAGGGCTGTGGAATCGAAGCAAAAACTTAGACTCCGACTCCTCTATGTAATTAAGTGATTGTGGTCTATTTTACCGACTCCAGCTACCCCTTAATTGCTTCTGACTCTGACTCCACAACTCCGACTCGACAGCCCTAGTATTTACATCTCCATAACTTGATGGTTCAGCAAAAGAGACTGATAGAATAAGTACCAGGCTTAAAAAATAATAATCACTGGAGTCGAAACATTCAACTAAAAACTCTTCAAGGCATTGCCCCAGCATGGCCATAGGCTTATGACTGAAACAAGTAAAAGTTGAAAGATAAAAGTGATACATTCATCATCATCGCTTAATGTCCACCTTCCATGCTGGCATGGGTGGGATGGAGTGACAGGAGCCAGCCAGACAGAAGCCTGCACCAAACTTCTGCAACAGTTTTGGCAGGATTTTTACAGCTGGATGCCCTTCCTAACATCAACCACTCAGTAGAGTGGACTTAGTACTTTTTATGTGGCACAAGCACAGGTGAAGTCAGTTTTGGCAAGGTTTTTACAGCTGGATGCCCTTCCTAACACCAACCACCGCACAGAGTGGACTGGGTGCTTTTTACATGGCACAAGCACAGGCGAGGTCACTTTTGGCGAGGTTTCTACAGCTGGATGCCCTTCCTAACACCAACTACTTTACAGTGTAGACTGGGTGCTTTTTATATGTCACAAGCACAATTGAGGTCAGGTTTGGCAAGGTTTTTATAGCTGGATGCCCTTCCAAATGCCAACCACTTTACAGTGTGGAATGGATGCTTTTTTAAGTGGCACCTGCACTGACAGGGTCACCAAGTACCTTGCAAGACAATAAAAAACCTCTTTTGAGAGGGGACGGGGCATTGGAGGAGGTGATCTTATGCCAGATGATGAAAGGTTATAGTAAGACAGAGAGAGACAGAAACAGGTATCTTGCTGTAGAGGAGGTACAAGGTTACCTGGCTGGAGACAGAGAGAGAGAGAGAAGGGGATCAGGAATGAGGACAGAAACAGGTGCACTGGCGCAAAGTAAATACATGGTTACCCAACCTGAGGAAAGTACAGGAGAAGGACAGGGAGAGAGTGGGAGACAGGAGGATAGAGATGGTGGCAAAGCACTGAGAATATTCAAAGGGGACAGGGATCAGAATATAAATGGGATTGTTGAGTATTAACAAAAGATATATATATATAGGCGCAGGAGTGGCTGTGTGGTAAGTAGCTTGCTAACCAAACACATGGTTCCGGGTTTTGTCCCACTGCGTGGCATCTTGGGCAAGTGTCTGCTGCTATAGCCCCGGGCCGACCAATGCCTTGTGAGTGGATTTGGTAGACGGAAACTGAAAGAAGCCTGTTGTATATATGTATATATATATATGTGTGTGTGTGTGTGTGTATGTGTTTGTGTGTCTGTGTTTGTCTCCCTAGCATTGCTTGACAACCGATGCTGGTGTGTTTACGTCCCCGTCACTTAGCGGTTCAGCTTAAGAGACCAATAGAATAAGTACTGGGCTTACAAAGAATAAGTCCCGGGGGTCGATTTGCTCAACTAAAGGCGGTGCTCCAGCATGGCCACAGTCAAATGACTGAAACAAGTAAAAGAGTAAAAGAGAGTAAAGAGTATACATGGTGTATGTCG
>NW_021833782.1:22500-55820 GCF_006345805.1 Octopus sinensis
CTTTGTAAGCCCAGTACTTATTCTATCGGTCTCTTTTGCCGAACCACTAAGTGATGGGGACGTGAACACACCAGTATTGGTTGTCAAGCAATGCTAGGGGGACAAACACAGACACACAAACACATACACACACACACATATATACATACATATATATACATATACACGACAGGCTTCTTTCAGTTTCCGTCTACCAAATCCACTCACAAGGCATTGGTCGGCCTGGGGCTATAGCAGAAGACACTTTGCCCAAGATGCCATGCAGTGGGACTGAACCCATAACCATGTGGTTGGTTAGCAAGCTACTTACCATACAGCCACTCCTGCGCCTATACAAGATTCTTTTCTTAACATTTTCCCCAGGTACCATTTGGAGAATGTGATACTGTCCGGAATTGGTTGAAGATTGATGGTATCGTAGGGAAACCACAAAGAGAGCATCCAAAGCGTCCAGTCCTGGGACTGGAATGTCCGAGAAATGAAGTACGTATTTTAGAGACATTTTGTTTTTGTTTCCTTTTTAATGTTTTGTCATTCTTTCATTCCTCAATCATTATTCACCATTCATTCAATCAATCAATCTTCTCTTTCTTGTAATGTTTTGTCATTCTTTCATTCCTCAATCATTATTCATCATTCATTCAATCAATCAATCTTCTCTTTCTTGTAATGTTTTGTCATTCTTTCATTCCTCAATCATTATTCACCATTCATTCAATCAATCAATCTTCTCTTTCTTGTAATGTTTTGTCATTCTTTCATTCCTCAATCATTATTCATCATTCATTCAATCAATCAATCTTCTCTTTCTGTAATGTTTTGTCATTCTTTCATTCCTCATCATTATTCACCATTCATTCAATCAATCAATCTTCTCTTTCTTGTAATGTTTTGTCATTCTTTCATTCCTCAATCATTATTCACCATTCATTCAATCAATCAATCTTCTCTTTCTTGTAATGTTTTGTCATTCTTTCATTCCTCAATCATTATTCATCATTCATTCAATCAATCAATCTTCTCTTTCTTGTAATGTTTTGTCATTCTTTCATTCCTCAATCATTATTCACCATTCATTCAATCAATCAATCTTCTCTTTCTTGTAATGTTTTGTCATTCTTTCATTCCTCAATCATTATTCATCATTCATTCAATCAATCAATCTTCTCTTTCTTGTAATGTTTTGTCATTCTTTCATTCCTCAATCATTATTCATCATTCATTCAATCAATCAATCTTCTCTTTCTTGTAATGTTTTGTCATTCTTTCATTCCTCAATCATTATTCACCATTCATTCAATCAATCAATCTTCTCTTTCTTCTTCTCCATCTTTTTTTCTTTTATTCTCTTTCGTTGATTTTAGTTGGACTATGGCCATGCTGGGGCACCTCCATCCAGGGTTTTCAGTCGAAACGTATTGACCCCAGGGCTCATTTCAGTTTGTAACTTATTTTGGTAATCCTTATTCATTAAGCCACTAAGGGGACATAAAGGGACTAAATATAAACAAGTTTTTATTTTATTTTATACTAGCAGTATCGCCCGGCGTTGCTCGGGTTTGTAAGGGAGATAACAATATAAGCATTTTTAGAGAGTTATAGCCAAAAAATAGCAAAAAATGCATTAAAAATAGAAAAAAATGATGGTAATTTTTTTTTTAAATCGTTGACTCATCGTACACATTTTTAGAGAGTTACTTCCCTTATATAATAGCGAAAAAAATGCATTAAAATGGAAAAAAATTATGGTAAATTTTTTTTTAAATCGTAGGCTCATCGTAGACGCGCACTAATACCCAGAAGGGCTCGATATGAATCACGAGTATAAGATACCCGCTTTTGGTTAAACTGCACCGCAAAATGTGGGAGTAGTTAGGAATCTAAATCGTAGGAGACAGACACACAACTTCACTTTTATATATAAAGATATATATATATATGTATGTATGTATGTATATTCACTGAAATATATATATATATGTATATATAAGGGCAGGCATGGGTGTGTGGTAAGAAGCTTGTTTCCCAGCTAGAGGCTATAGTAGAAGACACTAGGCCCAAGATATCACACAGTTGGGTGGTCTCTGATCCATCTGTGATGACAGTAGCTTGAAATGGGGGCTGATTAGGACTGTTACAGCACATTAAGCTAGTATGGAAAATGGACACGAAATGTGATGTCAATGATGATGATAATGAGGATGATGGAAGGCAGCAAGCTGGCAGAAACGTCAGCACGCCGGGCGGAATGCGTAGCCGTATTTCGTCTGGCGTTACGTTCTGAGTTCAAATTCCGCCGCGGTCGACTTTGCCTTTCATCCTTTTGGGGTCGATAAATCAAGTACCAGTTACGCACTGGGGTCGATGTAATCGACTTAATCCATTTGTCCCCTCTATGGAAAATGGACACGAAATATGATGTCAATGATGATGATAATGAGGATGATGGAAGGCAGCAAGCTGGCAGAAACGTCAGCACACCGGGCGGAATGCGTAGCCGTATTTCGTCTGGCATTACGTTCTGAGTTCAAATTCCGCCGCGGTCGACTTTGCCTTTCATCTTTCGGTGGTCGATAAATCAAGTACCAGTTACGCACTGGGGTCGATGTAATCGACTTAATCCATTTGTCCCCTCTATGGAAAATGGACACGAAATGTGATGTCAATGATGATGATAATGAGGATGATGGAAGGCAGCAAGCTGGCAGAAACGTCAGCACACCGGGCGGAATGCGTAGCCGTATTTCGTCTGGCGGCGTTCGTTCTGAGTTCAAATTCCGCCGCGGTCGACTTTGCCTTTCATCCTTTCGGGGTCGATAAATCAAGTACCAGTTACGCACTGGGGTCGATGTAATCTACTTAATCCATTTGTCCCCTCTATGGAAAATGACACGAAATGTGATGTCAATGATGATGATAATGAGGATGATGGAAGGCAGCAAGCTGGCAGAAACGTCAGCACACCGGGCGGAATGCGTAGCCGTATTTCGTCTGGCGTTACGTTCTGAGTTCAAATTCCGCGCGGTCGACTTTGCCTTTCATCCTTTCGGGGTCGATAAATCAAGTACCAGTTACGCACTGGGGTCGATGTAATCGACTTAATCCATTGTCCCCTCTATGGAAAATGGACACGAAATGTGATGTCAATGATGATGATAATGAGGATGATGGAAGGCAGCAAGCTGGCAGAAACGTCAGCACACCGGGCGGAATGCGTAGCCGTATTTCGTCTGGCGTTACGTTCTGAGTTCAAATTCCGCCGCGGTCGACTTTGCCTTCATCCTTTCGGGGTCGATAAATCAAGTACCAGTTACGCACTGGGGTCGATGTAATCTACTTAATCCATTTGTCCCCTCTATGGAAAATGGACACGAAATGTGATGTCAATGATGATGATAATGAGGATGATGGAAGGCAGCAAGCTGGCAGAAACGTCAGCACACCGGGCGGAATGCGTAGCCGTATTTCGTCTGGCGTTACGTTCTGAGTTCAAATTCCGCCGCGGTCGACTTTGCCTTTCATCCTTTCGGGGTCGATAAATCAAGTACCAGTTACGCACTGGGGTCGATGTAATCGACTTAATCCATTTGTCCCCTCTATGGAAAATGGACACGAAATGTGATGTCAATGATGATGATAATGAGGATGATGGAAGGCAGCAAGCTGGCAGAAACGTCAGCACACCGGGCGGAATGCGTAGCCGTATTTCGTCTGGCGTTACGTTCTGAGTTCAAATTCCGCCGCGGTCGACTTTGCCTTTCATCCTTTCGGGGTCGATAAATCAAGTACCAGTTACGCACTGGGGTCGATGTAATCGACTTAATCCATTTGTCCCCTCTATGGAAAATGGACACGAATGTGATGTCAATGATGATGATAATGAGGATGATGGAAGGCAGCAAGCTGGCAGAAACGTCAGCACACCGGGCGGAATGCGTAGCCGTATTTCGTCTGGCGTTACGTTCTGAGTTCAAATTCCGCCGCGCGGTCGACTTTGCTTTCATCCTTTCGGGGTCGATAAATCAAGTACCAGTTACGCACTGGGGTCGATGTAATCGACTTAATCCATTTGTCCCCTCTATGGAAAATGGACACGAATGTGATGTCAATGATGATGATAATGAGGATGATGGAAGGCAGCAAGCTGGCAGAAACGTCAGCACACCGGGCGGAATGCGTAGCCGTATTTCGTCTGGCGTTACGTTCTGAGTTCAAATTCCGCCACGGTCGACTTTGCCTTTCATCCTTTCGGGGTCGATAAATCAAGTACCAGTTACGCACTGGGGTCGATGTAATCGACTTAATCCATTTGTCCCCTCTATGGAAAATGGACACGAAATGTGATGTCAATGATGATGATAATGAGGATGATGGAAGGCAGCAAGCTGGCAGAAACGTCAGCACACCGGGCGGAATGCGTAGCCGTATTTCGTCTGGCGTTACGTTCTGAGTTCAAATTCCGCCGCGGTCGACTTTGCCTTTCATCCTTTCGGGGTCGATAATCAAGTACCAGTTACGCACTGGGGTCGATGTAATCGACTTAATCCATTTGTCCCCTCTATGGAAAATGGACACGAAATGTGATGTCAATGATGATGATAATGAGGATGATGGAAGGCAGCAAGCTGGCAGAAACGTCAGCACACCGGGCGGAATGCGTAGCCGTATTTCGTCTGGCGTTACGTTCTGAGTTCAAATTCCGCCGCGGTCGACTTTGCCTTTCATCCTTTCAGGGTCGATAAATCAAGTACCAGTTACGCACTGGGGTCGATGTAATCGACTTAATCCATTTGTCCCCTCTATGTTTATAGCCCCTTGTGGGTAATAAAGAAACGGATAATGAAGATGATGATGGCGTTGTTGGTGGTGGTGGTCGTCGTTGCAGTGGTAAGTGGGCAGTGTGTGTGTTTGTAAACGGCCTCTGCATAATTTCCTGAGTATGGCCTGGTGACTCACACACCATGCTAATTGCTTGTGCAGTTGCAAGCAGACAGTGTCTTTGTCCGCTGACCTTGACCCAGCAGAACACCAAGCATACGACAGCCAGAGAGAGTGAGAGAGAGACGAGGAGTGGGGGCAGAGAGGCCGCACCAAAACTAGACTGGTTCTTATTTACAGCCAAGTAGACTGGAATAACATTGAAATGAACTAGCCTGCTTAAGCTTAGGAATTGAACCCATAACTCTATGGTTATGAAGTCAATACTTTAACCCTTTAGTGTTCAGATTACTCTGTGAAATATAATACTTTTTCACTCAAATTGTTTTGAATTGATCATGCATTATCTTATTGCTTTGAGGTTTCAGTGATGTGATTGTTTATTTTTAGCATGACATTGTAGGTTAAGTGTGAGAGGCTAGATATCGCCAGTTTGAATGTAAAACATTTAGAATATTTGGACCGGATATAGCCGGTTTAAACCTCTCCCTGTTCAAAGCATTTTCATAAGTTTGTCCTAAATGTCCATGTATCTTTTCAGATTTTTAGTGAGCCCTTGTTTTATATGTTCTGAGTAGTATATTGGGTTGTCCGGAAAGTTCGTGCCGATTTATAGTAGCTTACCTTTCGACTTATTTTAGAACATGATTGAGTCTATAAAATAGGCGCAGGAGTGGCTGTGTGGTAAGTAGTTTGCTTATGAACTACATGGTTCCGGGTTCAGTCCCACTGCATGGCATCTTGGGCAAATGTCTTCTACTATAGCCTCGGGCCGACCAAAGCCTTGTGAGTGGATTTGGTAGACGGAAACTGAAAGAAGCTTGTCGTATGTATGTATATATATATATGTATGTGTGTGTGTTTGTGTGTCTGTGTTTGTCCCCCTAGCATTGCTTGACAACCGATGCTGGTGTGTTTACGTCCCCGTCACTTAGCGGTTCGGCAAAAAGAGACCGATAGAATAAGTACTGGGCTTACAAAGAATAAGTCCCGGGGTCGATTTGCTCGACTAAAGGCGGTGCTCCAGCATGGCCGCAGTCAAATGACTGAAACAAGTAAAAGTAAAGTAAAGTAAAAGTATTTGACTACACCTCCATTTAGAGCACAGTTTAAGCTATCTTTTCGTGGAAGAAGGTTTATGTTCCTGTGTTAATTCTGTAACCCTTTAAAATAGAAGATAAGAAAGTTCATTTTCAGCACTTGATACTTTGGGGAACCAGACAAAAATTGCTGCAGCTCAGCTGGGATGTGTTAACCCACCCTCCATATTCCCCAGATATTACTCCTTCGGATTTCCACTTATTCAGGTCTCAGCAGAATAATCTTAGTGGTAAAAATTTTAATTCCTTGGATGACGTAAAAAGATACCTTGATGAATTCTTTGCCATGAAACCACCTCAATTCTTGGAAGAGGGTATTTTCAAGTTAAAGGAAAGATGGAGACGCACTGTGCAAGAAAATGGTTCATATTTGGTTGATTAAAAATGTAATGGCACGTATTTATTGACCTTTTTCTTTCCTTTAAAAATCGGCACAAACTTTCTGGACAACACAATAAAAGTTTTCTTTTCCTAAGTCACAAGATACTCTGATGGTTGAAGCCATTGGGAATGTCTATCATATATGACGCATGAACACCAGGAATATATGTCTTGCGTATCACCTGTAATAACATAGGATAACGAAAGGGTTAAAGTGATCCAAATGAAAACCTTCCATGAAAATTTACCAAAAATTTCATACTAGTTTATGTCCCAAACACCAGCTTAATAACGACAAAGTTATTTTAATAAATCCTTCATTATTTTCAAAATTAATTGAAGGGATCTTTTCCTTTTGATAGACAGAATTCAACCCTGGGTTGAATTCTGTCTGTCAAAAGGAAAAGATCCGATCCAATTGAAGCAATGACAGTGTATTTCAACAAAAATATGGTCACAAAAGGATTAACCATTTGCCTGTCCAAATCTTTTGAAGTTGGTACTAAACGTCCATGTTTGTTTTCAGACGTTTAGTTTGTCCTTGTTTCAGAGTAATTAAAAGCTTTCCTCTCAAGTTATACTGGTGGTTGAAAAAAAAAATTGGGAATGTGTATCATATATGTTGCATCTATATCAGGGAATTATGTTCTGTGTATCAGATGTGATATAAAAGACGTGCAAAATGTTGACTCGGATCTTTTCCTTTTGAACGGCATATGTCAACACAATTTCTAGTTAACTAAACACTTTTAAACTTCATATACTGGTAGAATGTGTTTATAAAACATCATTTTTTTCTTGGCTTTCTTGAGAAAATTCTATAGTTTGTAAGATATTTCCACTTTAAAATCGAGTATTTCGGCAATTTTAACCAATCGCTGACCTCCATTTAGGTAAACAACATTTCGTGCTGTATGAATATGTCCCTCCTTTAAGAAACAGATTGAGTTTACTCTTTACTCTTTTACTCTTTTACTTGTTTCAGCCATTTGACTCGACCCCGGGACTTATTCTTTTTGTAAGCCCAGTACTTATTCTATCGGTCTCTTTTTGCCGAACCGCTAAGTGACGGGGACGTAAACACACCAGCATCGGTTGTCAAGCAATGCTAGGGGAACAAACACAGACACACACATATATATATATATATATATATATATATATATACGACAGGCTTCTTTCAGTTTCCGTCTACCAAATCCACTCACAAGGCATTGGTCGGCCCGGGGCTATAGCAGAAGACACTTGCCCAAGATGCCACGTAGTGGGACTGAACCTGGAACCATGTGGCTGGTTAGCAAGCTACTTACCACACAGCCACTCCTGCGCCTATTTACATTTGCGAAGAAAAAGAAGATACCCTTCCCCCACCCCTAACCCTAATTCTACCAGTATACGAAATTTAATTGTGTTGAAAACTGCCATTCAAATGGAAAAGATCCGTTGACTCCAAGGTCGTGTTCCCTCAGGATAGACTGTAGGTGTTAGTAAAACAGATTGTCGAACAAATGGCCTTATGTTCAACACACACCATCAGTAATTATCAATTAAATTACTGATGTGATTATTATAAGAAATTATGTGAATAATATGTCGACAGGAGTGGCTGTGTGGTAAGTAGCTTGCTAACCAACCAAATGGTTCTGGGTTCAGTCCCACTGCGTGGCATATTGGGCAAGTGCTTTCTGCTATAGCCCCGGGCCGACCAATGCCTTGTGAGTGGATTTGGTAGACGGAAACTGAAAGAAGCCTGTCGTATATATGTATATATATATATATGTATGTGTGTGTGTGTGTATGTTTGTGTGTCTGTGTTTGTCCCCCTAGCTTTGCTTGACAACCGATGCTGGTGTGTTTACGTCCCCGTCACTTAGCGGTTCGGCAAAAGATCCCCGATAGAATAAGTACTGGGCTTACAAAGAATAAGTCCCGGGGTCGATTTGCTCGACTAAAGGTGGTGCTCCAGCATGGCCGCAGTCAAATGACTGAAACAAGTAAAAGAGTAAAAGAGAGTGATATACTTACATTATCAGACTCGGCCTTTCTCTTACTCCCCCCCTACTCTCGCTCTCTTTCGTCCTCTCTCTCTCTCTCTCTTTCTGTCTCTCTCTCATAGTCATACTCCCTATCTAACCTTTCTGCTTTCTGTTAATACAACCCAAGGCAAAAAAATATGAACGAAAGCGAGAGCTTTCTAAAATTTGAACAAAGTCCACCCAAAACATTCATGTAATATTTTTTCCACCTTTCCCCCATCAAACTCTTTACGTTTTACGTTATCTTCGCTTCCCTTCGTACTTTGCACACCTCCACCACCACCACCACCACCACCACCATCTCGAAATGAACCATCTAAATAAAATAGCTATAAGGAACAGTGATGGTAATAAAATTTGAACAAAGTCCACTCAAAACACTCATAATATTTTTGACATTTCTTCTCTTTCACTAAAACTCTTACTTTTTTTCTGTTATCTCTGCACCCCACACGACATTCCTCCCCCACCCCCAGCCGCTCCGTTTTAAAGTATGTATACACTAAAGCCTCTAAAATGGCATTGACAGAATGTTTGGGTACCAAAATTTGAACAAAGTCCACTTAAAATACTGCTAATACCGTCCTAACATTTTCATTTCCTTGCTAGAACAATGCTTTTTATTGTATTGTTGTCGTTGTTCTTGTTACTGTCATCGTCGCCGTCGTCGACGCCGCCATCATGGGTGTAGTTGAATTGAAGTGGTGTGGTGGATGAGCTCCTTAGAATTATCAAGAGCAGAGAAGTGGTTGGATCGGTGGTCGGTTGTCTGTCAGACAAGTGTCATCTTAAGGCTTGTAACACATTGAGCAGTTGATCTGTTGGGAATGGCACAGGTCTTGGGACACAATTCTAATCAATGTTTACTGTCAATAAATGCAATAAGGCGCCATTGCTCTGATTTACCCGGGGTGGTGAGGGACCCAGCGTCCTACTTAGACGGCACAGCAGTCAGAATTAATATATTTACTACTAGCAGTATCGCCCGGCGTTGCTCGGGTTTGTAAGGGAAATAACTATGAAGCATTTTTAGAGAGTTATAGCCAAAAAATAGCAAAAAAAAATGCATTAAAAATGGAAAAAATATGATGGTAAATGTTTTTTAAATCGTTGACTCATCGTAGACATTTTTAGAGAGTTACTTCCCTTATATTTAAAAAATATGCATTAAAATGGAAAAAATATGATGGTAAATGTTTTTTAAATCGTTGACTCATCGTAGACATTTTTAGAGAGTTACTTCCCTTATATTTAAAAAATATGCATTAAAATGGAAAAAAATGATGGTAAATTATTTTTTAAATCGTAGACTCATCGTAGATGCGCGCTAATACCCAGATGGGCTCGATATGAATCACGACTATAAGATACCCGGTTTTGGTTAAACTGCACCGTAAAATGTGGGAGTAGTTAGGAATCTAAATCGGAGTAGACAGACACACAACCTTACTTTTATATATAAAGATTAAGGATCATCTTTCAATGTCCTTGGATAGCAAATTACTTTTCGTCTGACTTTTTTCTTCTCACCAGTAATAGTAGCAATAGTTGTTTCTCTGGCAGTGATGGCGGTGGCAATGTTGTGTAACTTCCATGGACAGCTTTGACCCAGGGTCACTGCAGGAGTGACTCGGATAACTTGGGTAAGTAGCTTGCTAACGAACCACTTGGTTCCGGGTTCAGTCCCACTGCATGGTAAGTGTCTTCTACTCTAGCCTCGGGCCACCAAAACCTTGTGAGTGGATTTGGTAGACAGAAACTGAAAGAAACCCGTCGTATATATGTGTGTGTGTGTATATATATATACATATATATATATACATACATATATATATATATGTATATATACTTTATTTTAAGCAGCAGAAAATTCAACAAAATCTGTTACTCTGAGTTTCTCGTTGCCGTTCATCAGACAGTTTTTGCTAGAATGGAACCGATATATCAATTCAATCTAGACTCTTACAAACGCTACACCTTTAAAAAAAATGGACTTGTTTGATTGGCCCTTTAGAAAAAACGGTCAATCTGCGAGCGATAAACAAAAAGGTCAAAAATATATGTATATATATATATATATATAAAAACTTATAAAAATTATAAAATCCGAGGAAAAAACCTTACATTGAATAAAATACATATTGACGTTAATGAAGAAAGTATAAATTAATGCATAGAAATTAAACCTGTTATAAATATTACACTGCAATACATATTTATATTAAAATGTACATATATATATCAACATACACAGAAGGATGCGTGCAAACGCCATACATATACAGACGTATAAATATAAATCTAAATATACACATAAATGCATGCGTACATATATTCACGCAAACCATCTTGCACGCAAGTTAAAATCATCTATGTAGCGATTCTCATATACTGAGTAAGGGGGGGGGTGACGAAAGAAAGGAAGAGAGAGAAAAAGGAACGAAGGAGGGGTGGGGAAAAAACGAAATAAGAAAAAATTATGTATACAAGCTGTGTAACGGCATTATTGACATATATGGAGACAAGTATACAAATACACAAGTTCGAATGGATACATATACATACAGTCGTGTATATGTGTATATATATATATTATATATATATGTATATATACTTTATTTTAAGCAGCAGAAAATTCAACAAAATCTGTTACTCTGAGTTTCTCGTTGCCGTTCATCAGACAGTTTTTGCTAGAATGGAACCGATATATCAATTCAATCTAGACTCTTACAAACGCTACACCTTTAAAAAAAATGGACTTGTTTGATTGCCCTTTAGAAAAAACGGTCAATCTGCGAGCGATAAACAAAAAGGTCAAAAATATATGTATATATATATATATATATAAAAACTTATAAAAATTATAAAATCCGAGGAAAAAACCTTACATTGAATAAAATACATATTGACGTAATGAAGAAAGTATAAATTAATGCATAGAAATTAAACCTGTTATAAATATTACACTGCAATACATATTTATATTAAAATGTACATATATATATCAACATACACAGAAGGATGCGTGCAAACGCCATACATATACAGACGTATAAATATAAATCTAAATATACACATAAATGCATGCGTACATATATTCACGCAAACCATCTTGCACGCAATTTAAAATCATCTATGTAGCGATTCTCATATACTGAGTAAGGGGGGGGGTGACGAAAGAAAGGAAGAGAGAGAAAAAGGAACGAAGGAGGGGTGGGGAAAAAACGAAATAAGAAAAAATTATGTATACAAGCTGTGTAACGGCATTATTGACATATATGGAGACAAGTATACAAATACACAAGTTCGAATGGATACATATACATACAGTCGTGTATATGTGTATATATATATATATATATATAATATATATATATATATATATATATATGTATGTATGTATGTTGTATGTGTATATGTTTGTGTGTCTGTGCCCCCCCCCCCCAAATCGCTTGACAACCGATGCTGGTGTGTTTACGTCCCCGAAACTTAGCAGTTCGGCAAAAGAGACCGATAGAATAAGTAAGTAGTAGGCTGACAAAGAATAAGTCCTGGGATTGATTTGCTCGACTAAAGGCGGTGCTCCTGCATGGCCGCAGTCAAATGACTGAAACAAGTAAAAGAGTAAAAGAGTATTTCACACAAGTTAATGCCATGTCACGGGTCAGTAAACTTTAAGTCATTGACGTCCTTCATGGAATCATTGATATACTTATCAAATCTCAACTAGTAAATTTCTCTAAAAGAAAGCAAATAATAAAATAAAATAGCTGGATAGGTAAATAGGGCAAACATTCGATATGATTGCCGTAAATAGGTATGTAGGTAAACATAGGCGCAGGAGTGGCTGTGTGGTAAGTAGCTTGTTTACCAGCCACATGGTTCCGGGTTCAGTCCCACTGCGTGGCACCTTGGGCAAGTGTCTTCTACTATAGCCTCGGGCCGACCAAAGCCTTGTGAGTGGATTTGGTAGATGGAAACTGAAAGAAGCCCGTCGTATATATGTATATATATATATGCGTGTGTGTGTTTGTGTGAGTGTGTTTGTCCCCCCTAGCATTGCTTGACAACCGATGCTGGTGTGTTTATGTCCCCGTTACTTAGCGGTTCGGCAAAAGAGATCGATAGAATAAGTACTGGGCTTACAAAAGAATAAGTCCCGGGGTCGAGTTGCTCGATTAAAGGCGGTGCTCCAGCATGGCCGCAGTCAAATGACTGAAACAAGTAAAAGAGTAAAAGAGTATTTCACACAAGTTAATGCCATGTCACGGGTCAGTAAACTTTAAGTCATTGACGTCCTTCATGGAATCATTGATATACTTATCAAATCTCAACTAGTAAATTTCTCTAAAAGAAAGCAAATAATAAAATAAAATAGCTGGATAGGTAAATAGGGCAAACATTCGATATGAATTGCCGTAAATAGGTATGTAGGTAAACATAGGCGCAGGAGTGGCTGTGTGGTAAGTAGTGTTTACCAGCCACATGGTTCCGGGTTCAGTCCCACTGCGTGGCACCTGGGGGCAAGTGTCTTCTACTATAGCCTCGGGCCGACCAAAGCCTTGTGAGTGGATTTGGTAGATGGAAACTGAAAGAAGCCCGTCGTATATATGTAATATTATATATGCGTGTGTGTGTTTGTGTGAGTGTGTTTGTCCCCCCTAGCATTGCTTGACAACCGATGCTGGTGTGTTTTTTTATGTCCCAGTTACTTAGCGGTTCGGCAAAAGAGATCGATAGAATAAGTACTGGGCTTACAAAAGAATAAGTCCCGGGGTCGAGTTGCTCGATTAAAGGCGGTGCTCCAGCATGGCCGCAGTCAAATGACTGAAACAAGTAAAAGAGTAAAAGAGTATATAGATACATGGGTAGGTGGGTAAATAGGTCCATAGGTAATACGGACAGGGAAGCACGCCATATATACATACGCATACACACAAAGACACACATTTATATGTAACAGACGCACGTAAGTAATCATCACACAAACTCTTACACATAGACACACGCAACAGAGATAAACACTCAAATACGCACGCATACACATGCATACTTACACAAACACATGGATATGCACAATACATTGATACATACGTACGTACATACACACATACACACTCACACATACATACATGCATACATACATATATACATACATACATACATAATTGCATACATACATACATACATACATACATTCGTACATATCTACATGCATACATACATACATACATACATACCTACATACATACATACATACATTCGTACATACATACATACATACATACATACATTCGTACATACATACATACATACATACCTACATACATACATACATACATACATACATACATACATACATTCGTACATACATACATACATACATACGTACATACATACGTACATACATACATACATACCTACATACCTACATACACATACATTCGTACATACATACATACATACATACATACACATACATACATACATACCTACATACATACCTACATACATACATACATGCATACATACATACATACATACATACATACATACATTCGTATGCATGCATGCATGCATACATACATACATTCGTACATACATACATACATTCGTACATACATACATACATACATACATACATACATACATACATTCGTATGCATGCATGCATACATACATACATATATAAATTCGTTCATATGTGCATACATAATTGTGATGGCAATCCCTCAAGATCGAGGATGATGGTCTTCGCGCAAATTTACATACACAATTACACATGCACGCAACAGAATCTCAAATAGACAAATGGAACATGGGTCCAATAACGGACAATCTCATCATCCATTGACCAAAGCAATGAAAATTCTTTGAAAACATAAAATAAATAATTAAATGACTGGAAATGGAACTGGTGAGTGTCTTTGTTGGCTGTATGACCCTCCCCAGACACAACAAACTAAATATAATTAAGGAAATAAATTTCTTGATTTAAAAATGATAATTCATTATCGTGGAACCCCTATCTTGCCCAGGACATCAATCGTCTGGAAGCTGTTCAGCGACGTGCAACCAAAAGAATACCCTCCATCAGGCATTTGCCATATCCTGAACACCTTACTTCCCTGGGCATGGACCACATTGAAACTCCGACGTCTGGCAGCTGACCTGGCAGACACCCATAAAATTATCAACCATCGCACAAACAATAAACTGAGCACCTCTTCAAACTCCACCATCTAACACCCGTGGACATATTTACAAAGTAAGAAAACAGCACACAGCTCCCATGACTTTAGGAAAACATTTTTCACGCTGAGAGTTGTTGAAGATGGAACAAACTGCCGGCATCAGTTGTTACTTGTCGGAGCACTGCATCCTTCAAAACTTCCATGCTTATGAGATTCGCCAACACTACACCTGATTTTCTCCCCTCCATACACACACAAGCTGTTCACTTTCCAGACAATTTCTACATTACTGCATTACTTTATATGCACTTTCTGAAAGTTGTGGTGCACCTGAGCACTGTATACAATAATTTCATTATTATTATTATTAGTTCTTTTGTGTCATTAACCGATTTTTAATGAAGAATATTTGCGCGAAAACACCTAAAGCTCCACGAGGCTCTGGTAGGGGGGGGTGGCGATCCCTGTTGTACTTTTTCGCCCCAACTTTCTCTCACTCTCTCTTCCTGTTTCTTGAGTAACGCTGCGATGGACTGGCATCCTGTCCAGCTGGGGGGAACACATACGCCATAGAAACCGGGAAACTGGGCCCATGACCCTGGCTAGGCTTGAAAAGGGCATATAAATAAAAATAAAAAAATAATTTGAGAATATTTGACTGTTATCTCTAGCAGGTCGAGCAGACCACATAGAAGCTCCCTCCACCATCTGCTTGCATCTTTATTGTGTTTAATGAAGACCACACCACTTTTCTTTTCCCTTTTCCTATTTAAAAAAAATTTTGTTTTTTATTTATTTATTTTTGTCTTTGCAATAGGTCAGTGGTAAACGGTTTTGGGGACTCTTCAAATTTCTTTGTGGGACCCCAGAAGTATTCTTCAAAGACTGTTATGTATACAACTTCTGCCCACTTCAGTTCATGAAGACTTCGGCCAGAAACGTCTCACCGGGCAAACTAAAAATCACAGAACGCAAACAGCTAATAGCAGCATGCAACCATGCTTTCCTGCAGGTAGTACAGTTGTTACAGGTGAAGCTCGTTATCGGTGTAGGCAACTTTGCCAGCGAGAACGCATCAAAAGCGGTCAAAGGCTTACAGCAGGACCTTTTCTCCCAGCTTCGTATTGAGACCCTCATGCATCCGAGTCCAGCTAACCCGTCTGCCAACAAGAACTGGCCAAGTTATGCAGTGAATAGATTGAAAGAAATTGGTATTATGAGTTACACAGACTGGAAAATATCCGATGGCCAAGTAATTGACTCACAAGGATAATTTTTTATGTTTTATTGGTTTAATGTCTAATTTTTCCACATTCTGAGTGTTTTTTTTTTTGCTCATCATCATCAAGTGAATAGTACACCATGTGTGTTTATATATGTGTGTGTTTGTGTATGTGTGTGTGTGTGTGTGTGTATGTATATATATATATATATATATATATATATATATATATATATATATATATATATATATATATATATCATCGTGATCACCATGACCAACCAGGCTGTCAATGTTGCTACACATTGCTGGTCACAATGCGCTTTGCATTGTTTTAGCCTTCAAATGACGCGAAAGAGTGAGAGAAAGTTGTGGTGTAAGAGTACAGCAGGGATCACTACCATCCCCTGCCGGAGCCTCGTGGAGCTTTAGGTGTTTTCGCTCAATAAACACTCACAACGCCCGGTCTGGGAATCGAAACCGTGATCCTACAATTGCGAGTCCACTGCCCTAACCACTGGGCCATTGCACCTCCACACACACACACACACACACACACACACACACACACCAACACACACACACACACACACACACATATTTATATATATTATATATATATAATATATATTTTATATATAGATATATATATATATATATACTCTTTTACTCTTTTACTTGTTTCAGTCATTTGACTGCGGCCATGCTGGAGCACCGCCTCTAGTCAAGCAAATCGATCCCGGGACTTATTCTTTGTAAGCCCCGTACTTATTCTATTGGTCTCTTTTGCCGAACCGCTAAGTGACGGGGACGTAAACACACCAGCATCGGTTGTCAGACAATGCTAGGGGGACAAACACAAACACACAAACATATACACACACACACATATATATATACATATATACGACAGGCTTCTTTCAGTTTCCGTCTACCAAATCAACTCACAAGGCATTGGTCGGCCCGGGGCTATAGCAGAAGACACTTGCCCAAGATGCCACGCAGTGGGACTGAACCCGGAACCATGTGGTTGGTTAGCAAGCTACTTACCACACAGCCACATATATAATATATATATAATATATATATAATAATAAATGTGCCCTTTTAAAGGCTAGCCGGGCTCATGGGCCCAGTTTCCTAGTTTCCATGGCGTATGTGTTCCCCAGCTGGATGGGACACCAGTCCATCGCAGCGTTACTCATTTTTGCCGGCTGAGTGGACTGGAGAAATGTGAAAAGGAAGTGTTTTGCTCAAGAACACAACGCATCGCCCGATCCAGGAATTGAAACCGCAATGTTACGATCATGATGCTGACACCCTAACCACTAAGCCACGTGCCTCCACACACACATATTTTATATGCATAGAATAATATGCTATATGTATGTATGCTATTATAATTATCAGTTTAATAAATAAATAAGTTAACGTTTTTAATGTCCTAAGATGAACCAACTATTGTTCCTCTCCGTTTTCTTATTTGCAATACAACAAGAGGCAGCAGCAGCAACAACATCAACAACAACAACAGAAACAACAACAGCACGAAACACCAAAGGCTGCGACACCACCACGACGAACGACACCACCTCCAACAACAACCACCAAACCAACATCAACCCCAGCACCAAGAAAAACGACAACAAAAAAACAAGGAGAAACACCAACACCGTCATCATCACCAATGGACACAGCAACACCACTGCTACCAGCAGAACCAACAGAAATCTTTCGCCCTGCTGATGAAGCGGACCCGACAGCCATCCCCTTTCCGGATCAGGACAGCTCAGATTGTGTGAGCACTGATACCGAGAAAGGGGAATGACACACAGTGCCTCCAAATTAGAAAAGGAGGAAAAAACAAAAGGACACACAGGGGAAGCACGAACAAATAGTGCTTCCCAACATCAAGAAGAAGAACAACAACAACAACACTTTCGACACCACTACTGCCACTGCCACACACACCAACACCAACAGACATGATTACAGCAATAAACACAAAAAATGAAAAACTAGTTACATATCTAAAAGACAATACAAGTACACAAATTGAAGATTTCATTATACCAACACACAACACACCAACACACAACACACCAACACACAACACATTCTCACAATAAAAATCAATCAAAAAACATATAGTGAAATAAAACAAATATTCCCTAACGATGTCGGATCGCTAGGGAAAAGTTTCTCAAAGAAACTTTATAAAAATATAATTGAAGCACTCGTGCAAAAGCACAGAGGAGCCACCCCCACCACCAACAACAGTAAGTAGAGCCTTTTTCTCCTTTTATTTTTCTTTCCACCTTTGAAACATGGCAAAACTTAGAATCGGTTGCTTGAATGTGAGAGGCCTTGGGTCACCTTGGAAACAGGGTCACCTGTTAAACGACCTGAGGTTTCATCATGATTGGATGTAGCAAGCCTCAGTGAAACCAGGCTCTCCGACCCACAGGAACTCGCAGCCCTTTTCGGCGGATACGAGATATTTCTATCGCCGTGTCGGCCGGGAGCGGGCGGTGGTGGTACTGCGGTGTTGTTTCGGAAGGGCCTGGGCTTTGAAAATAAGGACAATCTTCCTGGATCCGGAAGGTAAGTTGGTGGTCCTCGATGTAGATAGTAGTGACGGCGGTGCTTTCAGACTGCTGGCTGCCTACGCTCCGACAGGAGCAGGGCAGTCGGATTATTTCAAACGTCTGGAAGTTTTCCTGGGAACGTCACGCACTCTAGTGCTAGTTGGGGATTGGAACGCTGTCTTAGACGAACGTTTCGATCAGGTGGGCAGGGGAGCGTCTGATAGGAGAGGAGGGTGCAAGAGCCTCGCCAACCTACTCGGACACTTTCAGCTCTCCGACAGGTTTCGACTAGACAACCCGAATGTGCCAATGTGGACTTGGACCAATTGCATCGAGTCGTCTAGATCGTACTTAGATAGAGTGTTTTGTAGGCCAGTGGATAAGGACAGCATAGGGTGTCCACAATTCCACCTAGTCGACTACACGGACCACGAATTCGTGATCTGTACGGTCGACAGATAGGCTACATAGACAGGGACCCGGATACTGGAAGCTGAACGTGTCATTAACGACGTGCAAAGCTTACAGAGACCGGATTAGTTTACTAGTTAAGCGGGCGCTCACGGGGGCAATCATCAACAACAACTGGTGGTTTGCCCTCAAGAGAGCAATTAGAGTAGAGTTGATTAGGTTTAGTAAGACTCTAGCTATTGAACGTAGGAAGAGAGAGCGGGATTTAGTTAAGAAACTAGACGAGGCTCTTGAGACTGGCATCGCGACCGACGTGTTGGCGGCAAGGTTGGCCCTCGACCAACACTTTGACGCCAAACACGAAGGCTGCATTGTCAGAGCTAAGGCACGTTCGCTAAGCGGGGAGGGGACTAGAGCCGCTCGATGGACCAGCGTGGCAGAGGCGAAGCGAGGTAACAAAGCAACCATTCGGTCTTTGGTGGACCAGAACGGGCGTGAGGTTACCGAACCGAAGCAGATGTGTACGGTGTTTCAGCGGCACTTTGCTCAACTGTTTGGGACAAGCGGTGGAACGCACAATGGTGCAGACTTCGGTGTGTACCTGGACGGCCTACCGCAACTCTCAGACAGTGAGGCAGAGTGCTGCAAAGGACCGATATCTGCCTGGGAAGTGGAGGAAGCAATGAAGAGTTGCACGAGAGGTAGATCGCTGGGTTTGGATGGTCTGTCCTACGAGCTTTACACTTCAATGCCAGACTTGTTTGCGGGCCTGGCAGCAAAACGGGAGAATTCCTGCTTTTGTCTGTCGAGGGGTGGTGGCTTTGCTAAAAAAGGACCCAAACAAGGGGGACATTATAGGGAATTTTCGGCCCATCACTCTGCTCAATGCAGAGTTGAAGATTTTGGCCAAGGTGCTAGCCAAGAGATTGGCGCTTGTCGTGGACAAGCTGGTTGGCAAGACGCAGACATGCGCCGTGCCGACCAGGTCGATACATGACAACCTCCATCTAATGCGCTACATCATAGAGAGGGTGGGTAACGACGCTGGCGCGGGTGGGGCTTTGATCAACTGAGATCAGAGTAAAGCCTTCGATAGGGTCGACCATCGGTACCTGGCAGCTGTTCTCAAGGCAGCCGGCTTTGGTCCAGTCTTCCGCGGTTGGATCGCTGCTTTATACAGCAACATCTGCTCGATGATACGAGTGAACGGTCACCTTTCGGAACCGTTTGACATCTCGCGTTCGGTCTGCCAAGGATGCCCTCTCTCCTTCCTCTTGTACATATTGACTCTCGAGCCATTACTGCGCAAGTTGGAGGCTTTGAGGGGTATCCTGCGCGATCTAGGAGGCGGAAACAGCGTGTCTGCCTATGCTGACGACGTTACCGTGATGGTGTCGATCCACAGGCACATTGGCCTGATTGGCGAGACACTAAACGAGTACGAAGCGGTGACAGGGGCAAAGATTAACGCGGAAAAGTCTGTGGGCTTGCAAACTGGGCACCTGGAGAGGCAAGCCCATGCCGTCCAACAGTGTCATAGGGCGCTGGACAGACGGACCCGTTAAACTGCTCGGGGTCTGGTTCGGTCCGGACCTCCAGGTGGATAAAAACTGGGAAGAAGTGACGAGCAGGGTGGCACGTCTCACCCAGAATGGGCCGAGAGGAAGCTGTCCCTGAAAGGTCGAGCGGAAGTGGCGAATGCATACATCGCATCCGTCATCTATTACCGCTAGACCGTCGTCCCTTGTCCCAACTGCTAGTTGGCCAAGCTGGTACGCCTGCTCTTTGACTTTTTGTGGAAGGGTCAGGTGCCACTGGTCAGGTGATCCATCTGCTGTCAACGACCGCTAAACGGAGGCCTTGGCATGCTGTGGTTACTGATGCGCAGACATGCGCTCAGGCTGCGACATCTCAAGCATTTCCTAGACGGTGATCAGGTGTGGTCGTCTTTTGTCAGACGCAACTTTCTGCAGCTCGTCTCTTTGACAGAGCTGCAGACCTGGATCAAATGTAGACCGAGAAAGGGCGCTTGGCACCTTGAGTGCCGTCAAGCTCTCTCCGCCCCTCCGCCAGGCGGGCAATGCGATCGGTTTTAGTTCCACTCTAGCGTTCTATGAGGGTTAGTGGAGGAAAAATGCGACGACATTCTCAGGGAAACTCTAGGCGTTGATGATAACGAACTGAGCGGTCTGTTCGGAAGGACTTTCAGGCCGGGGCCAATGGATAATTTCCAGAGGTCGCTCGCCTGGCAGTGCTACTGAGGGGCTCTACCTGTGCAGGATAAACTCTACCGGCACGGAAGTGCCGTCAGCCGGGCATGCCCGAGGTGTTGCCAGGACGATGAAACCGTTCTGCACGCACTCGTCCAGTGCCCGAGTATTGCTGAACTATGGGTTTATGTCGAACAGCTACTGTCGCGTATAGGACGGATCCGGCCATCAGCCGAATACATAGTGAAGATTGGCCCGCCGACCTCCTTTAACAAGGAGGGCGAGGCCGTTTTCCTCTGCCTAGTGGCTGTGGCTGTGGACCCGTTTGAAAGGGCTAAAGTCAGACACTTTACTCTTTGGTCAAGGCCTCATCAACTTTTTCAAGTTTCGTTTGAAAAGGAAGATGAGGTTAGAGAGGAAAGTGCTGTCCGATAGCAAGTTTTCTGAAAGGTGGATGAATTGTGCGAGAATGGCCAGTATAAATGGACCAATTCTCAGGTTTCGCCTGTGATTGAAAAGGTTTTATAAAAGGAGAAAGGGGCTCTCTACCCCACTTTTGACCAGGCCTCCGTTGGCTTTTATGGGTTTTTTTCCACCAGGAACCTTTCGAAGCGCCTCCCCCTATTGGGAGTTTTTCATTGTTATAATCTTTCGTTTTTTAAACAGTTTTTATTCAGATTTTTTTCAAAAACGGACAAAACCCTTTGTAACCTTTCGTCCTGTTTTGGTCCCTTTATGTTTATTAATCATGTGTGTCAGCCCTTGTGGCCAATAAAAAGAATTAATTATTATTATTATTATTATTATTATTATTATATTATTATCATTATTATTATCATTATTATTATTATTATTATTATTATTATTATCATTATTATTATCATTATATTATTATTATTATTATTATCATATTATTATTATTATTTATTATCATTATTATTATCATTATTATTTATTATTATTATCATTATTATTATCATTATTATTATCATTATTATTATTATTATTATCATTATTATTATCATTATTATTATTATTATTATTATTATTATTACTATCATTATTATTATATTATTATTATTATTATCATTATTATTATTATTATTATCATTATTATTATTATTATTATCATTATTATTATTATTATCATTATTATTATTATTATTATTATTATTATCATTATTATTATTTATTATCATTATTATTATTATTATCATTATTAGATTAATTATTATTATTATCATTATTATTATCATTATTATTATTATTATTTATTATCATTATATCATTATTATTATTATTATTATTATTATTATTATTATTATTATCATTATTATTATCATTATTATTATTATTATTATTATCATTATTATTATCATTATTATTATTATTATTATTATTATCATTATTATTATCATTATTATTATCATTATTATTATCATTATTATCATTATTATCATTATTATTATTATCATTATTATTATCATTATTATTATTATTATTATCATTATTATTGTTATTATTATTATTATTATCATTATTAATATCATTATTATTATTATTATTATTATTATTATTATTATTATCATTATTATTATTATTATTATTATTATTATCATTATTATTATCATTATTATTATTATTATTATTATTATTATTATTATCATTATTATTATCATTATTATTATTATTATTATCATTATTATTATCATTATTATTATTATTATTATCATTATTATCATTATTATCATTATTATCATTATTATTATTATTATCATTATTATTATCATTATTATTATTATCATTATTATTATATTATTATTATTATTATTTAATCATTATTATTATCATTATTATTATTATTATCATTATTATTATCATTATTATTATCATTATTATTATCATTATTATTATTATATTATTATATTATTTTTATTTATATATATATATATACGTGTGTATGGATGTATGGATGTTTGTGTGAATGTATGTATGTATGGATGTATGTATGTATGTATTATAAGGTGGGCGGCGGCTGGCCGTAACTACCAACCGTGTAAACGTTACACGGTTATACTTCGCGTATTTTGTTTGTCTTTATGTTTGGAGTTCAAATTCCGCCGAGGTCGACTTTGGCTTTCATCCTTTGAGAGTCGATAAATTAAGTACCAGTTGCAAACTGGGGTTGATCTAATTGACTGGCCCCCCCCTCCCCTAAAATTTCAGGCCTTGTGCCTAGAGTAGAAAAGAACATATATATGTCTATATAAAGTTAATCCAAACAATAAAGCACAAAAAAACACAACAACGCGAGGACGTGGAACAAATATAGTATTATTGGACGCTCAGGAAAGAAGGAAAGAAGGAGGGTTTAACGTTTCGAGCGGAGCTCTTCGTCGGAGACATAGGCGAAGGAAAGATCCAGAGAAGGGAAGATAGAGGGAAAAAATCACCAACGGTACACACGAGGTCACATATATATATATATATATATATAAAGTTAATCCAAACAAGAAAGCACAAAAAACACAACAACGCGAGGACGTGGAACAAATAAAGTATTATTGGACGCTCAGGAAAGAAGGAAAGAAGGAGGGTTTAACGTTTCGAGCGGAGCTCTTCGTCAGAAACATAGGAGAAGGAAAGATCCAGAGAAGGGAAGACAGAGGAAAGAAAATCGCCAACGGTACACACGAGGTCACATATGTCTATATATTTATAAACAAAACTGTCCAACAAACAGAAACGGGAAACTCCGAGTAACAGTTTTTTGTGATATTTTTGCTGCTTTTTTATAAAGCATATTACTCTACCTCTCGTATTCGAGTACTATTTTTTTTTGCAACTTGTTTCGCATTTATGTACTTACTACTCTTTTTACTCTTTTACTCTTTTACTTGTTTCAGTCATTTGACTGCGGCCATGCTGGAGCACCGCCTTTAGTCGAGCAAATCGACCCCGGAACTTATTCTTTGTAAGCCCAGTACTTATTCTATCGGTCTCTTTTTGCCGAACCGCTAAGTGACGGGGACGTAAACACACCAGCATCGGTTGTCAGGCAATGCTAGGGGGACAAACACAGACACACAAACACACATACAATATATATATACATATATACGACAGGCTTCTTTCAGTTTCCGTCTACCAAATCCACTCACAAGGCATTGGTCGGCCCGGGGCTATAGCAGAAGACACTTGCCCAAGATGCCACGCAGTGGGACTGAACCCGGAACCATGTGGTTGGTTAGCAAGCTACTTACCACACAGCCACTCCTGCGCCTAGTGAAGGATTTAATTAATAGTGCTCTGTCCTTCAAACACCACCACAACCACCTGATGCAATTACTGTTTTACTAGAATAAAAGCAGCTGATTTTCTTTTAGCATGTGATGTTGGGTGATACTTGCTACTGATGAAGCCAAAAGAGGCAGAAACATGTCTACAGCAAAACCACCATCGTTGCTGGCCAGTTATCATCTGCTACTGATACATTTCTGTGTTTTTTAACACTATGTGTCTATAAGAGGATACTATCTCAACATAAATGCCACAGTTTGAATGATATATCTGCCTTGAGTATAATACACAGATTGCTATTTTGAACTATTTCTGATTCTGTCACTAATAATGAATACTCACACACACACACATATATGTATGTATATGTCTAAATGAATAAATTTTTCATGTTTTTTATGGTTTGTTTATGTCTATTTGTTTATTTTTATTTTCTGCTGAGTGAGAAAACTTCTTCCTGTCCTTCGACCAGCACCATCACCACCACCACCACTGCCACCACTACCAACTGATGGTGGTGGTGGTGGTGGTGGGGAGGATGGTGATGGTGATGACTATGACGATGATGTTGGTGTTGATGATAATGATGATGATGACGACGTGGTGGTTGTGGTGGTGGTGGTGGTGATGATGATGATGAGGAGGATAATGGTGGTGAGGATGGTGATGGTGATGACTATGATGATGATGATGATGATGATGATGATGATGATGGTGGTGGTGGTGGTGGTGGTGGTGTTATGATTTCTTCCAGTAGAGAGACAAACAGAGTGAAAAGATAAGAATTCACCCTAGTATATGACTGGTATTTTATATATCAACCTCAAAAAAAAAAAAAAAGAGAAATGAAAGATAAAAATTCACCTTGGCTGGGTTTGAACTCACAGTGCAGAGAACCAGATCAATTACCACAAAACAATTTATTGAGTACTCTGGTAGTTCTGCCTACCTACTGCCTATTTCATTAAATTTATTTCTAAGGTGATGAGCTGGCAGAAATGTAAGCAAACCAGGGTGAAATAATTAGCGGTATTTTGTCTGCCGCTACGTTCTGAGTTCAATTTCCGCCGAGGTTGACTTTGCCTTTCCTCCTTTCGGGGTTGATTAGATAAGTACCAGTTACGCACTGGGGTCGATGTAATCGACTTAACCCGTTTGTCCTCTCTGTGTTTAGCCCCTTGTGGGTAGTAAAGCAATAGGTATTTTGTCTGTCTTTACATTCTGAGTTCAAATTCCACCGAGGTTGACTTTGCCTTTCCTCCTTTCGGGGTTGATTAGATAAGTACCAGTTACGCACTGGGGTCGATGTAATCGACTTAACCCGTTTGTCCTCTCTGTGTTTAGCCCCTTGTGGGTAGTAAAGAAATAGGTATTTTGTCTGTCTTTACATTCTGAGTTCAAATTCCACCGAGGTTGACTTTGCCTTTCATCCTTTCAGGGTCGATAAATTAAGTACCAGTTACGCACTGTGGTCGATGTAATCGACTTAATCCGTTTATTTGTCCTTGTTTGTCCCCTCTATGTTTAGCCCCTTGTGAGCAATAAAGAAATAAGAAACGTTAGCACGTTGGGCTAAATACTTAGCGGTATTTCGTCTGTCTTTACGCTCTGAGTTGAAATTCCGCCGAGGTCGACTTTGCCTTTCATCCTTTCGGAGTCAATAAATTAAGTACCAGTTACGCACTGGGGTTGATCTAATTGACTGCCTTCCCACCCTTCCCAAAAATTTCGTACCTTATGCCTAGAATGGAAAAGAATATTCTTCAAACTGAAATTCTCTCCTCAATTTTCATTCCATTAAAAGATTATGTGTTTTTTTTTTTTCTCTTTGGGGAAAAATATAATGGTTATTTTTTTTTTGTTTTAATAATTTATCGTATTTCATCTTTTTTTATTATTATTATTATTATTATTATTTTTGACCAATTCTAAATAATGTGGTTTTGTAAGATGAGATTCCTTCATTTGAAAGTCTGGCTTCTTTAATTATTAAGATGACAAACAACAACAACAGCAGCAGCAGCAGCAGCAGCAGCAACAACAACAACAACAACAACAACAACAACAACTGCAGTAGCTAAAACAAAAGGCCGCAACTACTACTACTACTACTATTACTACTACTACTACTACTATTCAGTGTATATTGGTGTATGTGTGTGTGTGTGTATGTATGTGTTTGTTGTATTAGTGTGTGTGTGTGTGTGTATGTATGTGTTCGTTGTATTAGTGTGTGTGTGTGTGTGTATGTATGTGTTTGTTGTATTAGTGTGTGTGTGTGTGTGTATGTATGTGTTTGTTGTATTAGTGTGTGTGTGTGTGTGTATGTATGTTGTGTTCGTTGTATTAGTGTGTGTGTGTGTGTGTATGTATGTGTTTCGTTGTATTAGTGTGTGTGTGGTGTGATGTATGTGTTCGTTGTATTAGTGTGTGTGTGTGGGTGTATGTATGTATGTGTTCGTTGTATTAGTGTGTGTGTGTGTGTGTATGTGTGTTTTGTGGTATAGTGTGTGTGTGTGTGTGTATGTATGTATGTGTTCGTTGTATTAGGGTGTGTGTGTGTGTGTATGTTATGTGTTGTTTGTATTAGTGTGTGTGTGTGTGTGTATGTATGTGTTCGTTGTATTAGTGTGTGTGTGTGTGTGTATGTATGTGTTTGTTGTATTAGTGTGTGTGTGTGTGTGTATGTATGTATGTGTTCGTTGTATTAGTGTGTGTGTGTGTGTGTATGTATGTGTTTGTTGTATTAGTGTGTGTGTGTGTGTGTGTATGTATGTGTGTGTTGTATTAGTGTTGTGGTGTGTGTGTATGTATGTGTTTGTTTGTATTAGTGTGTGTGTGTTGTGTATGTATGTATGTGTTCGTTGTATTAGTGTGTGGGTGTGTGTATAGTAGGTGTTTGTTGTATTAGTGTGTGTGTGTGTGTTGTATGTATGTGTTTGTTGTTTATTAGTGTGTGTGTGTGTGTGTATGTATGTGTTTGTTGGTATTAGTGTTGTGTGTGTGTGTGTGTGTATGTATGTGTTCGTTGTATTAGTGTGTGTGTGTGTGTATGTATGTGTTCGTTGTATTAGTGTGTGTGTGTGTGTGTATGTATGTGTTCGTTGTATTAGTGTGTGTGTGTGTGTATGTATGTATGTGTTCGTTGTATTATGTGTGTGTGTGTGTGTGTATGTATGTGTTCGTTGTATTAGTGTGTGTGTGTGTGTGTATGTATGTGTTCGTTGTATTAGTGTGTGTGTGTGTGTGTATGTATGTGTTCGTTGTATTAGTGTGTGTGTGTGTGTATGTATGTGTTCGTTGTATTAGTGGTGTGTGTGTGTATGTATGTGTTCGTTGTATTAGTGTGTGTGTGTGTGTATGTATGTGTTCGTTGTATTAGTGTGTGTGTGTGTGTATATATGTGTTCGTTGTATTAGTGTGTGTGTGTGTGTGTATGTATGTGTTCGTTGTATTAGTGTGTGTGTGTGTGTATGTATGTGTTCGTTGTATTAGTGTGTGTGTGTGTGTATGTATGTGTTCGTTGTATTAGTGTGTGTGTGTGTGTGTGTGTATGCGTGTTGTATTGGTGTGCATATGTGTGTTAATGTGTACATGCATGTGCATGTATGTGTGTTGTATTAGTGTGCGTATGTGTGTATGTATGTGTGTGTGAGTTGCATTGGTATGCGTATGTATGTGTGTATTGTATTGGCGTGTGTATGTGTGTTATATTGGTGTGTATATGTGTGTGTGTGTGGATGTATGTATGTGTGTGTGTTGTATTAATGTGTGTGTGTGTGGATGTATGTATGTGTGTGTTGTATTAATGTGTGTGTGTGTGGATGTATGTTTGTGTGTGGATGTATGTATGTGTGTGTGTTGTATTAATGTGTGTGTGTGTGTGGATGTATATATGTGTGTGTGTTGTATTAATGTGTGTGTGTGTGGATGTATGTATGTGTGTGTGTTGTATTAATGTGTGTGTGTGTGGATGTATGTATGTGTGTGTGTTGTATTAATGTGTGTGTGGTGGATGTATGTATGTGTGTGTGTTGTATTAATGTGTGTGTGTGTGGATGTATGTATGTGTGTGTGTTGTATTAATGTGTGTGTTGTATTAATGTGTGTGTGGATGTATGTATGTTTGTGTGTTGTATTAATGTGTGTGTGTGTGGATGTATGTGTGTGTGTGTGTTGTATTAATGTGTGTGTATGTGTGTGTATTCTTTATTTGTGGAATTGTGATACCAACAATGGTTTCGTGTAGGAAGTGCACAAATTATCAAACATTCCAGATTCAATGTTGGCAATCTGCCACCATGTCGTTAATCCACCAACAAAGGATTTATTTATGCAGCAAATATGGAGTTTAGCACTCACCCTCACTGCTCGGCGCACACGGGCACACACACACACACACACACACACACATGCAGCTGTGTGGTAAGAAGCTTACCAGTTCCCAGTTCAGTCCCACTGCATAGCACCATATGCAACTGAGTGGATTTGGTAGGCGGAAAATGAAAGAAGCCTGTTGTGTGTGTGTATATATATATATATATATATAATAATAATAATGAAATTATTGTATACAGTGCTCAGGTGCACTACAACTTGTCAGAAAGTGCATATAAAGTACATGCAGTAATGTAGAAATGTCCGGAAAGTGAACAATGTATGAGTCAGATACATGCTTGCGTGTGTATGGAGGGGAGAAAATCAGGTGTAGTGTGGCGATCTCAGGAAGCATGGAAGTTTTGAAGGATGCAGTGCTCGACAACTAACAACTACTGATGCCGGCAGTTTGTTCCATGCTTCAACAACTCTCAGCATGAAAAAATGTTTCCTGAAGTCATGGGAGCTGTGCTGTTTTCTTACTTTGTAAATTGTCCACGGGTGTTAGATGGGTGGAAGTTGAAAGGTGCTCAGTTAGTTGTTGTTTGTACGATGGTTGATAATTTTATGGTTCCTGCCAAGTCAGCTGCCAGACGTCGGAGTTTCAATGTATACTTGCCCAGGGAAGTATATATATACCGGAGTAAACACATAAATGTGAAACAAGGTGGAAAAAAGAGTACTCAAATAACAGTGGTAGAGTAATATGCTTTATTTAAAGCAGCAGAAAATTCTATTCATCGGACAGTTTTTTCTATTCTAGCAAAATCTGTCTGATGAACGGCAACGCGAAACTAAGAGTAACAGGTTTTGTTGAATTTTCTGCTGCTTTAAATAAAGTATATATATATATATATATATAATAAATAAATGTGCCCTTTTAAAGCCTATCCAGGCTCATGGGCCCGGTTTCCCAGTTTCTATGGCATATGTGTTCCCCAGCTGGACGGGATGCCAGTCCATCGCAGCGTTACTCATTTTTGTCAGCTGAGTGGACTGGAGCAACGTGAAATGAAGTGTTTTGCTCAAGAACACAATGACTGAAACAAGTAAAAGAAGAATACAGAGAGAGGGGGGGGGAGTTTCTGTTGAATTAATTAATTTCTGTACTAATTACCCATCATGCCAATGTGTATAGTATTAAATCAAATAATTTTTTTTCTTCTAAATTCTAGAGAAAATAATTAAGTATATTTATTTGATATTTTATCTGTTTATTAAAAACACATTTTGTTCCACTCTTATTCCCTTTGGTGCACTTTAAGATATCCATTTTAGCGCCATTTAGAAGGCTTCTGACAAAATCTGACAAACAAACAAAAGGCTTGGTGCCAAGAATTCTAATGAAAGACATTTTTTTAAAGAAATGTTCAAATGAAAATAAAAAATGAACTTAAGGAAAAAAATAACCAAAAAATAATTATTCTGAAGGTGGCTGTGTGGTAAGTAGCTTGCTTACCAGCCACATGGTTCCAGGTTCAGTCCCACTATGTGGCACCTTGGGCAAGTGTCTTCTACTATAGCCTCGGGCCGACCAAAGCCTTGTGAGTGGATTTGGTAGACGGAAACAGAAAGAAGCTCATCATACATACACACATACATATGTGTATGTGTGTATATGTTTGTGTGTCTGTGCTTGTCCCCCTAGCATTGCTTGACAAACGATGCTGGTGTGTTTACGTCCCCGTAACTTAGCGGTTCGGCAAAAAGAGACCGATAGAATAAGTACTGGGCTTACAAAGAATAAGTCCCGGGGTGGATTTGCTCGACTAAAGGCGGTGCTCCAGCATGGCCGCAGTCAAATGACTGAGACAAGTAAAAGTGTAAAAAAACAGAGTAATTTCTTGGATGTATTTTTTGTGGGGTGGGAGATAGGTGTAGTGTGGTTGTATTGTTAAGAAGTTCATTTCAAAATTATGTGGTCCTGAGTTCAATTCTTCTGTGTGACACCTGAAACTGTCTTCTGTCATCACCTCAGGCCAACAAATGGCATGTCAGTGAATTTGGCTGGCAGAGACTGTATTACGTCTATTTTCTCTCTTTCTATCTATCTGTCTTATCTATCTATTTATAGGTAGGCACTTTGGCAAGTTCCTTCAATTAAGCCTTGGGCCGCACTACACACATTTTTTCTCTCCTTGTTTTTTTCTGTGTCCCTTTCTGTAGAAGAGCGTAGGCTCGAAACGTTAAAAGACTTTTTCTATTCCTGAGCGTTATACTAATACATCTGTTTGTTTTGTACACCAGCTGTCTTCGTCTTTTGTTTTTTTTTTCGTAAACTCTCCCCATTTATAGGACTACCTTGACCCAGGAAGCATCTTTAACTGGAGGACGGAAGTCTTTGGATCCACGAGATACAGGGTCAATTACAAATAGTGATAAAAGGGAGACAATCCCTTGTTGTTGACATAGTAACGAAGTCTTTTCCTCCTCCATTTTTTGGGAGAGACCATTGGCCAGTGGGTTCAGGGTCAAAGGAAATTCTGTGAAGCTAAACGTTGTATTGATATAATTATATAATATATATATATATATATATATATATATATATATATATGTATATATTATATATATATAGATGTATATATATATATTATATATATATATATATATATGTATATATATATATATATATATATTGTAATATATATATATATATATATATATATATATATATATATATATATATATATAAATATGGTTGCCAGGAGACTAAGGGGGCCCACCCGCAACTACAATGCTATAATTGAATTTTTTTTTGTTTTTGTTAAAAGTATTCTTTTCAACTGTCTACAAGCACAGCCAGGCTAAAATAATTAATGCATTCTTCCAGGAGTGAATAAAAAATTCTCAAACTTGAGGGGACGGGCCCCTTAGATACTAACATGGGCTCCCATATATAGATTCTAATGACGCAGGGACCCACTTGCCATCGGGCAAGCTAGCAACCTGGCCAGTCTGCCACTGTATATACACTGCGTTTCAAATTATTTACAGCATAATATTTTGTTTTTATTCTATTTAAAAACTTCAAGGGAATTCAATGAAATTTTCATAGAATGTTGGCAACAGTTCTATGATGATGGTGTGTAAAAAATGTGAAGTTCTGTAAAGCAACACAAACTATGGGCATTTAGCCAATTTATGTAAACTTTCAGTGTTTCAAATTATTAGCGAAGTTTAATTAAAACTCATGTAAACAAGACAACACCAATTTGTTTGATTCACACACAGAAATGAATACATACAGTCGTAAAAACGGAAGAAAGAGAAATATACAAATAAACAGTGTTCAAAAAGGATAGGTGAGCTGGTTAGTAAGGGATATATGTGCCTTTGTTTTAAGTAAGTAGGAAAAGGCGCTGGTCCATGGAACATGCTAATTTCTGGATCTTCTCTGATGCTATACCTATTTATTTACTGCCCACAAGGGGCTACACACAGAGGGGACAATCAAGGACAGACAAACGGATTAAGTCAATTATATCGATCCCAGTGCGTAACTGGTACTTATTTAATCGACCCCGAAAGGATGAAAGGCAAAGTTGACCTCGGCGGAATTTGAACCCAGAACGTTAGCTGCAGACGAAATACCTATTTCTTTACTACCCACAAGGGGCTAAACACAGAAAGGACAGACAAGCGGATTAAGTCGATTACATCGACTCCAGTGTGTAACTGGTACTTATTTAATTGACCTCGAAAGGATGAAAGGCAAAGTCGACCTCGGCGGAATTTGAACTCAGAACCTAGCTGCAGACGAAATACCGCTAGGCGTTTCGCCTGGTGTGCCAACGTTTCTGCCAGCTTCCCCCACTTGATGTTATACCACGTCATACAGCCACTACTGCCTGTCACAATTCATCCTTTCTCAATTATCGTAAAATTCATCGCTTCAGAATTCTCAAGTTTTCTGTTGAGTTTAAGTTTTGGGGAACAGGCAGACGACTTCATCTTCAGAGGTCCACAGAAGCCTGTTGCAGAGGTGACCGGTAATAAGGCGGCGAGCTGGCAGAAACGTTAGCACGTCGGGCGAAATGCTTAGCGGTATTTCGTCTGCCGTTACATTGTGAGTTCAAATTCTGCCGAGGTTGACTTTACCTTTCATCCTTTCGGGGTCGATAAATTAAGTACCAGTTATGCACTGGGGTCGATGTAATCGACTTAATACCTATGTCTGTCCTTGTTTGTCCCCTCTATGTTTAGCCCCTTGTGGGTAATAAAGAAATAGGTAATGAAGTCACAGGAAAAAAAGTCACAATTAATTTATAGGATCCGGACAAAACCCACCTCGGGCAAAAACCTCACTAGACAAAACCCCTGTGACTTTATTGCCATGACTTTTTTTTTACCTTGATTCATTGCAGATACTCTGTAGTTTTCTTCACTGAGTGTGAGGGCGCATTATCTTGCATGAATATTATGGTTGTCTTGAAGACGATCCTTTGCTTTTTAACCAAGGTTCAAGGTGTTCCCTCAGAAAGGCTGTGGAAGTATCCACTGTCATTTTAACACCGTCAGGCACTTTCCAAAGATCAACCATAATATCCCCAATTAATACCA
>NW_021833783.1:0-7500 GCF_006345805.1 Octopus sinensis
CCCCTTGTAACAAGCAGTGACATACATGTATAGATAAATATGTAGATGTATATACATGCATTCATATGTATACATTTTTATGTATGTCAAGATATCTATGTCGTTTGGCCATCACTAATTTTTCATTTCTATCTAGTGATCTCTCGAACAGTTTTGGATTAACGTTTGGAACTTCGGTTATGTATGAATTTCATTTTATTCACTCAAATACTCACTTTCCTTGTACAGCTGAAATGTTCTGCTTATACATGTAATGTCTATAATGTGTATCTGTCGCCAGTTAGGTATGTACGTACAGTTACGTGTATTTGCTCTAATCTGTGAATGTATGTTGTAAAGTACTGTACAACCCATGTATGTACCTTGGCAAAATATATCATATTTTTGTTAATTGCTTTACGGCCTATGTAGTTGCAAACAGACAAAAATAGTTCTGGGCCGCCTTACTTTTGGCCCAGAAGAACATTCAGCTAGTAAAGGTTGGAGCGAAAGCCGACAGCACAAGTGCCGGGCTTATACTCATTACAGCTTAATGGAGTGGAGCAACGTGAAGTTAAATGCCATGATCAAGGAATCCACGCACCTTCCAACCTAGTAATTGAACCCACAGCCATAGAATAACGAACCGGTCATCCCAAACCACTATGTCATACGTCTTCCAGGTAGATACGAGCGTCCTTGAACCGTTCCTTTAGACCTTTGGAAGAACTGATTCTCACAAAGAATGTCTGCTGGAGAAAAAAGAAAGAATGGAAGAACAGGGCATTATTACCATAATAGTTTGAGGCATCGAGCTGGCAGAATCGTTAACGTGCCGGGCAAAATGCTTCGTGGCATTTCGTCCATCTTCACGTTCTGAGTTCAAATTCCACCGAGGTCGACTTTGCCTTCCATCAAGTCGGAATCGATATAAGAAATACCGGTCGAGTATTGGGATCGATGTGATCCCAGAAATTGCTGGCCTTGTACCAACAGTTAAAACCATTAACACTACAATTGTAGTAGTAGTAGTAGTAGTATTGAAGATGCTTATTGCTTTTTGGTTGTCTTGTATTAATCCTGATTACAACGTCTTTCATCACAGTTATCTCAACTGTGTCCACCCGTTTTTGATTTATTTCTATTTATTTTTGTTGTATAACAAGGACTACTTTGTTCAACGTGACCTTTATTGAAAGCAATACTTTGGTTGTAATTTGAAGGAGATTTGGCTCCTATTTCTGTCAGATCGAGTACTGTCTAGATACTGTTAACAGAAGCAACACCTGTAGTAGTAGTAGTAGTAGTAGTAGGAGGAGGAGGAGGATTTCCAAACTTATACTCATTATTTTGGGAACAGATACAAGTTAGTATAAGTCAACGGAATAAAGTATTATTATTTATAAAACCATGAAGATGCGCGACCTAGTGGTTAGGTGGTCGGACTCACAATCGTAAAGCTGTGAGTTTGATTCCAGGGTATAGAGTGTGTTGTGTCCTTGAGCAACGCATTTTATTCCATGTTCCAGTCCCCTCGGTTGGAAATGAAGTGCGTCTGTGTCGCCTAGCAAACTATTAAACCTAAAATCTTACAAAGAGAAGGTGCCAACGATTCTTGATGTTTACTGTATCCTAGTTGTGGTATGGAGCTAACAGGGATGCTCTCTGCTCGAGATAGCAGCTAATTCTCTTTGAAAAATGTCTCTGATAAAAAAAAAATGGACGGGATGGATACGGCTGCTACACCGTCGGCCAGGTTATATTTCTGCTCAATCAGGGTTTACTCACAGGTGAAAAAACTAAATAGTAATTCATCTCCCACCACCATTCATGTGGCAACGAAAGAGCTTCTACGCGGTCGCTTGATTAGCAAGAAAAAGCAACTAAGTATTACCCAAATTACACTTCCACGTCCTTAATTTTTAGAAAAGGTTACGCTTGATGATTTCCCTGGTTTCCTTGAACGTAGAAATAAAAAGAGGGGAGAGTCAAGGCTGGAATGTCTTTGATCATTGGTTTGCTTCAGAAGGACTAATGCAGGTATAAACAAGTAAAAATATCAGGCCCACCGCTACTACTGTCTTCACCAAAGAGGAGGAGCAGAAGGGGAAGGAGGAGGAGGAACAAGTAGTAGTAAAAGAAGAAGAAGAAGAAGGAAGAGAAGGTGGTGGTGGTGGTAGAGGAGGAGGAGGAGGAGGAGGAGGAGGAAGAAGAAGAAGAAGAAGAAGAAGAAGAAGAAGAAGAAGAAGAAGAAGAAGAAGAAGAAGAAGAAGAAGAAGAAGAAGAAGAAGATCATCATTATAGGCACAGGCATGGATGTGTAGTAAGAAGCTTACTAGCTTACTTCCCAACCACATGAGTCTGGGTTCAGTTCCACTGCGCGGCGCTTTGCGCCAATGTCTTCTACTGCAGCCTCGGTCCGACGAAAACCTTGTGAGTGGATTTGGTTGATGGAAACTGAAAGAAGCCTGTCGTATATATATGTGTGTGTATGCGTGAGTGTGTATGTGTTTTAGTGCCTGTGTTTGTTCCCCCATCACCCTTTGACAACCGGTGTTTTTGTGATTACATCCTTGTAATCTAGCAGTTCGAAAAGAGAGACCGATAGAATATAAGTCCTGTGGTCGATTTGTTTGACTAAAAAAACTTTCAAAGCGATGCTTTAAGCATGGCCGCAGTCAAATGACAAATAAAGTAAATGAATAAAGGATTAAAAGAATTTCAGAGAGAAGACAACGTCATTCCGTGTGGAATTTCAATTCTTTCTGTCAACTGCAATGTCTTGTCATTGCTTTTGATAACCTTATGTAAGAGGTGAGGCAGCTGTAAACGGAAACCTCTCTGCCGTCTCGGTTCGATTCCTGGTTAAATCTATATCACTTCGCTTATATCACAAATGATCTTAGTTACGGTTTGGATGTTTTACATCTTGTCACCCGTAAAAAGAAACCAATATTGTTATTATTATTTTTAGGCGGCGAGCTGGCAGACACGTTAGCACGCCGGGCGAAATGCTTAGCGGTATTTCGTCTGCCGTTACGTTCTGAGTTCAAATTCCGCCGAGGTCGACTTTGCCTTTCATCCTTTCGGGGTCGATAAATTAAGTACCAGTTTCGCACTGGGGTCGATGTAATCGACTTAATCCCTTTGTCTGTCCTTGTTTGTCCCCTCTGTGTTTAGCCCCTTGTGGGTAGTAAACAAATAAATATTTTTATTATTATTATTATTATTATTATTATTATTATTAATAGCAGTTAGCAAATTCCACCGAGGTCAACTTTGCTTTTCATCCTTTCGTGAGTCGATAAAATAAGACTGCTGGCCTTGTGCCACAATTTAAAACCGCTACTAACAGCAGTTAGCGGTGGTTGCGATAAAGACCAAGTGTGGCAATAATGGTGGCAGTGGTTAATTATCATCTTGGTGATGGAGGTAGGAATTTTTGTAGCAGTAATGGTAGTAGTGGTAGTTACGGCAATGGGTGTATCAATAGCAGAGACGGTTGCAGTGACGGTTGCGGCTGTGGAGCTGTTAGTGACGGTGATGGTATTGGTGGTTGTTGTTATCGATGTCTTAGAAGGAGTGACCGTTGTTGGAATTGTAATTGTGGGGGTGTTCGTAAGTGGTTGTGGGGGAAATGAGGTATTTGTAGCTCAAATAGTGACAGTGATGGTAGTGATGGTGGTGAGAGTGGCCGAAGTGTTACAAAAACTGTTGGTAGTGCTGGTGGTTGTTGTTGTGGTGGTGACGGTCACACCAGGAGCGCTAATTGTAATGGTGGTAATCGTCGTAGAAGAGGTGTCAATAGTAGTGTTGGTTGCAGTGGCAGTAGTAGTACTGAAAGTGCTGCTAGAAGTATTGATATTAGTGATGGTAGCTCTCGGAGAAGAGATGTTTAATACTAGTATAGTGAGGTGGAGTTTGTGACTGTGGAGGTGTTAGTATCGCTGATGGCAGTAGTGGCTGTACTGTTAGTGACCAACACCTTAGTAACACCGTGACATTAGTTATAGAACCGTCGTAAACAGTAGAGTAGTTCTCAATAGCACTGGTACCATTCTTATGAGTGGTAATAGACGTTACAGCACAAGTGCTGGTAGTGGTTGTAATAGTTATGTTAATAGTCCTTTAAGACGAATGATAATTATTTGGGAGTGGGACATCGATGCTGCAGTAATTATTGTCATCGTTGGTCTTTTGACTAAAGACAAGCCCGATTGAGCAATTTATGATCAGGGATAAACCATCCATGACTATCACGCCTGAGTATTATTTCACCCAATGTGTCCTTTTTTTAATTTTAAGATAAGTAAGGTATAATTTGGGGGAAATGTGGTTTAGTTTAGAGTAGATATAAGTACGATTGGGCGAAGCTGAGCCTTTTGTTGTTGGTGTTGTTGTTGTTGTTGCTATTGTTGTAGCTGTTGGTGGTGGTGGTGGTGGTGGTGGTGGTGGTCGTCGTCGTCGTCGTTGTCGTTGTCGTCGTCGCCGTGGCAGTATGGCGGCTGCGGCATTAGTAGTAGTAGTAGTAGTAGTAGTAGTGATAGTAGTAGGGAATGAGGAAGAATGTGGGGATTGAAGTTGTAGTAATCAAGTCCCAGATCAGTCTCAATCGTGAAGAACTATGACCCCAAACGCATCCCAGCCGTGACCATCCCATCTTCCCCCTCCCTCCCCACCAATACGCGGAAAGCCCAGAACAACATCATCGACCGAGCCCTTTTCTTGATCAATTGGTGTGTATGTGTACGTTTATGTGTGTGAGCGAGTGATTTGAGGGATATGTGGCTATTATATCTAGCAGATAGAACTACAAAGTGACTCGTTGTAGATTCTATAGGAAGTATGGGTGGTAGTTGTGGTCATGGAAGTGACAGTCGCAGAATTGGTGGAAGGAGAATGTTGCTGCTAGTTTATATTAATAACGCAACAGTTGGTGTTTTAGCCCCCGGTCAGCTTCAAATGAGCAGACCTCTGAGCAGCAAAAAGTATTCCTGCCGTAATGATCCAGTTGTGGTGAATGTAGTGATGACGGTGACGCTGGTGTTAGTGCTTATAGCAGAAGACGAACGATATTGGTAAATATTTGTATGGGGTGGTGGCTGAGATGGGGAGGCAGCAGGGACCTTGGCGAGTGATCGTGGTGGTGGTGGTGGTAGCAGTGGGGTCGTTTGCGACGACGATGATGAGGATGATTATGATGACGATGATGATGATCATCATCATGGTGGGTATAGTAAGAATTGTGATTGTGGTCAAAGTGGATTTGGGGGAATTTGGTAATCGTGCGAGGGTAGTAAAGGTGATGGAAGTGATTGTGGCAGCGATGGTAATGCTTGCAGGATGGTGATGATGAAGTTGTTGGCGATGATGGTGTTAAGAGAGATAGAAGTAGTAGAAGTGGTGGTGGTGGTGGTGGTAGTAGTGTCGGTGGCGATGTTAGCGATGGAAGAAGGTTGCGACATGTGGTTGTTATCATTATTGTTGTTTAACCCTAGGTAAGCTTTCATCGAGCAAGTCTATTATCAAAGAGTATACAACCATGACTATCCCAACTTTATGTCTATCGAGGATGTCAATGGTTAATGAACTGTCATTTTCAAGTAGCTGGGTTTCGTGGTAGCTTAAACAACGGAATAGGGTACGTCATTGTAATGATACTGGAAGTGGTAATGATGGTGGTGGTAGTGGTGGTGGTGGTGGTGGTGGTATGGTGGTGATAGTATCAGTGCTAGTTGTGATAGCAATGAAGGTGATAGCTTGTTTCGTTGGCAGGGGCCCGAAGAGTTACTGATGGTGGTGGTTGTGGTGGTGATGGCTTCTGTTAATGGAGGTTGTGATTGTGACAACAGTGATGGAGATGGTGGCTTTGTAGAGAACGTTTCTATGGCAGCTGGTTACCATTTCTGCATTAACTTCTGATCAAGTAGTCCTCTAACAAAAACATGTTCACCTTGACCACATCGTCTAACCTTGACTATCTCATCAAGGACCACATGATCCAATGTGTCCTTGATTTTATTTTTTTATTTTTTTTGTCAAGTCAGTAGAGCGTTTGTTGAGAGAGACCTGACTGCTATTTCCAGCCTGTCAACTGAACTCAAAGAAGCCCTCTGTTAACTGATGAAGATAGCTTGAAATGGTGATGATGACGACATTACGTCCGTCTTTTTGAGCACTCAACTCCTGTCGTCTTTTAAGGGTGTTACCGTAACATGTAACGTATCTCAGGTATCTAAACCCTGCTCTGCCCATTCCACCTATAGACAGCAGTCTATTTCTTACAGAGAGAGAGGGGGGAGTGAGAGAGAGAGAGAAAGAGAGTGATGACAGAAAGAGAGAGACAGCGAGAGAAAAGTGAGACAGTGAGAGATACCGAGGGAGAAATACTGAAAGAGAGAGAGAGACTGAGAGATAGATAAGGATAGAGACAGAGAGAGAGAGAGAAGGGAAGAGAGCAAATAGACAGCAGTAAAAGTCGAAGTTGATCGAAGCAGGATTTGAACCCAGAGTGCTGAGAATCGAAACCTATACAGTAAGGTATTTATCTGGAGCTGTCAACGCACCGTCAGGATAGAACTGCTGGGGAATTTTGTGGGTGGTGGTGGTGGTGATGGTGGTGGTGGTGGTGGTGCTAGAACTACTGGGTAACCTCGCAATAACTTGTGGTGGGGGTGGGTGATGATGATGATGATGATGGAGCGGATGAAGGTGGTGATAATGGTGGGGATTGCGGTGATGAAAGAACAACGGGGGATTCTTTTGATAATTTGTGATGAAGATGTTGATACAACGTTGGCGGTTGTAATAGTGGTGATATTATTGTCCTTAAAAGTAAAATTGTTGTCGGTGGTGGTGGTGATGGTGGTGGTGACAGCAATGTCGGTGGCAGCATTGATGAAACTGGTTCTGATAATAGTGATAACGGTGGAGATATAATGATGGTTGTGGTAATGGAAATATCATCGTTAAAGCGGCGGCGAGCTAGTAGAATTGTTAGCACGTCGGGCAAAGTATTTAGCGGCATTTCGTTCGTCTGTCTTAATGTTCTGAGTTCGAATTCCGCCGAGGTCGACTTCGCTTTTCATTCTTTCGGAGTCAATGTAATTGAACTACCTCTGACCTAAAATTGCTGGCCTTGTGTCGTTGATGATTAAGCTCAGGTCAGCTCTAATCTATCATCATTCACATTCCAGCCGTGAACATCCCATCATTTATACTGACAGTATGGCACAATTTAAAAGAAATTTGGCTGCTATTTTTAGTAGGCGAATATCTATGTAGAACACCTACTTTGGCTAGTAGTACTGTCGTCATTGCTTTAGTTGTTTAAACCAAAGTCACGCTGATAGAAAGAGACTATATTTGAAGCTATTCAAGCTTTATTTCACGTTTCCCTTCCTTAAGCATCAAGATATGGATTTGACTGCTATTTCTATTTCTAGCAAGCAGGTCGGTGGTGGTGGTGGTGGTGGTGATGATGATGGTGGTGGTGGTGGTGGTGGTGGTGGTGGTGGTGGT
>NW_021833783.1:12500-37500 GCF_006345805.1 Octopus sinensis
GGCAAGTGTCTCCTACTATAGCTTCAGGCCGACCAAAGCCTTGTGAGTGGATTTGGTAGACGGAAACTGAAAGAAGACCGTCGTATATATATATATATATATATATATATATATATATATATATATATATGTATATGTGTGTGTGTATATGTTTCTGTGTCTGTGCTTGTCCCCCCCACCAACATCGCTTCACAACCGATGCTGGTGTGTTTACGTCCCCTTAACTTAGCGGTTCGGCAAAAGAGACGATAGAATAAGTACTAGGCTTGCAAAGAATAAGTTCTAGGGTAGATTTGCTCGACTAAAGGCGCTGCTCCAGCATGGCTACAGTCAAATGACTGAAACAAGTAAAAGAGTAAAGAATAAAGAGTATATATATATATATATATAATATATATATATATATATATATAATATATATATATATATGTATGTGTTGTGTATATGTTTCTGTGTCTGTGCTTGTCCCCCCCACCAACATCGCTTCACAACCGATGCTGGTGTGTTTACGTCCCTTAACTTAGCGGTTCGGCAAAAGAGACGATAGAATAAGTACTAGGCTTGCAAAGAATAAGTTCTAGGGTAGATTTGCTCGACTAAAGGCGCTGCTCCAGCATGGCTACAGTCAAATGACTGAAACAAGTAAAAGAGTAAAGAATAAAGAGTATATATATATATATATATATATATATATATATATATATATATATATATTATATAACAAATTAATAAATAAAACATATGCATATATACATACATATATGTACGTACCTACCTCTACATGTATATATACATGCATATATGGGTACAGGACACCAAAAAAACGTCGAACACAATGAGAAACGAAAACATAAACACAAAACCAAGAAAATGGACATTTTTCTTAAACAACGAGAAAATAGAGTACAGGACATACAACACAAGGAAAATTCCCCTTCTTCAGTCGCCTCTGTTTCATCTACTCCGCGTGTGTGGACATTTGGATGTACAGAGATATGTAAATACATGAATATACGGGTGTATAAATGTGTGGACGTGGTAGATTTGCTCGACTAAAGGCGCTGCTCCAGCATGGCTACAGTCAAATGACTGAAACAAGTAAAAGAGTAAAGAATAAAGAGTATATATATATATATATATATATATATAACAAATTAATAAATAAAACATATGCATATATACAGTCTCGAGAATTGGGCAGTACCCTTGGCTTTCGCAGCCACTGCCTATACATGCAAGACGGATAAGAATGATATCATTAATGTTCTTAAAATGAGTGTGGAATACCTGAAAGGAGATGACGGTAGGACAGCTAGCTTCTAGGAACAGAGACCATCATTGTAGAGGTAGAAACACACACACACACATAGGGAGAGAGAGAGAGGTATCACCTGTTACTCAGAGATTGGAGCGTATCTGTGAGTGGCTTTATGTCAGTTAATCGAGTGGCATTTTGCAGGATGCAATCTAGTATGCAACAGCACACAATTGTGAATGATGCTCTATCGTAGGCTTTACTTGTGCTTTGTAGAGTTTCAATAATTTTGGAGGATAAAAGGATAAAGGTGGTTGGCATGTTGTCATAACTTTATCAAGGGTGTATAACTATAGCCGAGGAGAGACGTTTGGCTACAGTAAGGCCTGACATTCAGAGTGACCGCGAATGCTCTAGTCGCTTGCGGATCATGGTTAATGGATGTGTTATGTGATGACATTTTCATGGTATGAATAACGTTTGTGTTTTCTTATGGTCGAAAGAGTCAAGAATCGCACACCACCATAGTGAAGGGTTGTTTCGAGGTCTTTGATCATGGAATCGATGTGGGTTTGGTATTTGGTGACGCGGAAGTAGATGGAGGATGCAGAGTTTGGAAAATTTGTGGAAGAGTAAAGAGTAATATCATCTACGTAAGAGCAGAATTGTTGGACATGGTGGTAAGTGAATCATTGATATAAAGAAGTATATGAAATATAGCCAAATCCTGGGACATGCCAGAGTGAATAGAATATGGCACACAAAGAGCTCAGTGAGCACACACCACGCTGATATAAGGCTACCGATCCAAGAAACGAGTGACGGGTGGAGCCTATCTGTTGGTAGTTTTGATCGTAAGATGCACGCCAGACATGGTCAAAATCTTTGCTAATGTCGTGCGTGACAACAATGCTTTCTCCAAATTTCTCCAAGTCGTGATACGCTGAGAAGTGACTGGATAACAAGATGCGTGGATGTCAATTGAAACAGGGTATTATTGTGCGGTGCAGACATCTAAATGAACTGCGTAGTATCGTGTAGTGTGTATACATCTAATTAAATAAAAAAGCAGTCTTGTATTTTGTTGTAGCTGCTGGTCTGGTGTGGCGTTGTTGTGAATTATAAGTCTTGCGAAGTTGGCTTGATGAAGCAAACCTATGATAAAAGGCATTCCAGGTCTGATCATTTTGAGTTTTTCTTTTTTGAGGCATAGTTTATCTGGGATTACATTTTCAACGTGTCCTCTTGTGGTAATTTAGTTTGAAAAAAATCTATTTGCAATTTCCAGCTGGCGAAAGGATCTGCTAGAAATTTTATAAAGTAGTGTAAAAATATAGGGTGGGGAGGTAATGTTTTGTGGAAGTTTTGATTAGCTTGCTAGAGTGATATATTAATCTTAAATACTGATGTAGTAATGGCTTCAAATTTTGGGACAAAACCAGTGATTTGGTTGGATGGGTTAAGTAGATTACTTTGATCCCAGTGTTCAAATGGTACTTATTTTATCGACCCCGAAAGGATAGAAAACAAAGTCGATCCGGCAGCATTTGAACTCAGAACGTAGACACGGACGAAATGCCGCCATGCATTTTGCCCGGTGCGCAAACGATTCTGCCAGCCCTACGCCTTAAATGCTGAGGTAATATTATCATGTGTCTAGATAACACGGTTCAATGTTGACGATAATTAACCTCAGGTTACCAATTCAACGCCGCCTATGATCAAGAGCACTCCAGCCATGCCCACCATCCCACCGGCAGCGCAACTTCGATTGCGCCATTCAATATTTTTGTTTTTGTTAAAACAGGGTAGGATTTGGAGGATATTTGTCTGTAAGTTCTAAGAGGTCGGGTTGCCGCATAGAGGTACACCTCTTGTTTTACTCGGTTTCTACTCATTTCAGTGTTTTCGGTGTTAGTGTAATGCTAAGCATCGTAGAGTGAAGTGGTTTAGCGTAGGATAATCTTGTGTAGCACGTTTTATACAGTGTGTTGCAGGCAATGTTGTAACGGTGTGTGTAAATCAATAGTGTCATTTATATATAGCGGTAGAGTAATAATGTAATGAAATATGATATAGCTCACAGTTGTGGGGTGAGATTTACGAGGTGGTGCTTAAAAGTTCTTGGCTTAGGGTAAAAGAAAATGCAAGAAGATCAGTTAATTATAATTCTATTCAACATATTCCCCTCTCAGATTCACACACTTATTGCAGCACTCCTTCAGTTTTTCTAAGCCTTGTAAATGAACTCCAGCCTGGCCTTTCGCGATACCTTTAAAGCCAGGAACTTTTCAGCACTCATATTATAGTTGCTTTGGTTTTTAACTAAAATAAATCTTGGTCAACTAGTTATATGGTGAAGGAGCTCCGGTTATTACCATCACATGGCATTTTTTTCTTTTGGGCAGTATTTCTATGACAACATTATCGAAAGTATCCACTCTTTTCTTTTCAAGGTTTATAGTATGTGAGTCGTGAATGGTTTAGTAGCCTACATTCAAAATTGTACGTGCACGCAGACGATTTCTTTAAAAACCCTGCCATAATACCATAAGGTGATGGCATCGGTGCCGAGAAACCAAAATTTCAATTGGTTTTCCTACTGTTGATGAAAGATTTGAGGAGATTTGATCTCAGAACGCACCGAATTGGAACAGACGTCGCAAAGCATCTCGCCTGAATCTCTATCAATTCTGGCAATTCAACACCCTCACCTGGTGCTTTATTCATCGATCTCGAGTGAATGGAAGGTAAAGTTGATCACAGTTAGATCTGAACTCAGAGCGCAGAGAGAGACGAAGTGAATACTACAAAGTATTCTACTCAACGCCCTAACGATTCTGCAAGTGTGCCCTAAACAATTTAATTATCAGTTGCATACATATGAATTTGTAAATTTAAAGGGTCATTAAGGCGGCGAGCTGGTAAAATTGCTACCATGCCGGACAAAATGCTTAGCAGCATTTTTACCGGTTCTTTACGTCCAAGTTCAAATTTTGTCGATGTCGATTTTTGCCTTTCATTCTTTCAGAATCGATAATATAACTTCCAGTTAAGCACTGAGGTTGAACAAATCAACTAACCCTTCCCCTCAAAATGGTTGCATTTGTGCCATAATTCGAAAGAAATGTAGTTTCAGTATCACAATAAGTCCCTAGGCACTTGAGCTTTATTCATTGTACTAAACAGTTTCCTCAGCCAGTTTAGTATTTGAAAGGCCAGTTTAGTATTTGACTTTTGATGTCGTTGATAAGTAACGAAAGAATAAAGAATAAACAGAAATTCTACTTCTCGACAATTAGTTATCTATTAAATATGCTAAAAATAATTTAGAAACATGCATATTAGATTATAAAGAAAATCAATTATAATTAACGAGTTATTTACCATTGAAATATTTAAATGTTTCTCTACATTTATGAGAACATTTCAATGGAAAATTTCTACAGTTTAATAATACTAGTTTAGAAGTAATTATATAATACATTTCTTCAAGGTAAAGATCACATTTAAAATTACCAGTATCGTACGATGATGCGTATCTAATAATGCACCACGTTATGTCATAGTTAATGTTCCAGTCTTTTGAATCACACTAATTGTGAAATTATTTCTAATGACAATTCTCCTGAACTAGATTTTGATACGTAAGGTAAAAGTAATTCCGACTCTGAAATTGCTAATACTTTTAAGCTACAGCTAGTATTGTTATTCATTATAATTCTGCTATTTTTTTAGCATATTTGACAGATAATTTATTCTAGTGACTAATGGTTATGTTTCGTTCTTTCGTTGTCTATTGTTGTCATCAAAAGCTGAATACTAGATTGGCCTTTCATAGAATAACATATTCCTTCTTAACGTTCATTTAGTAAGCGTTCATCTATTAGAGATATTTTCTTAGTACTTTTTGAATAGAGCCAATTTTGCATTAACTTGATAACATGTTAGCACATATCTTCGAATTTATTAATTTTATTGCTTTTCTATACCATTATTCTGTAATTAAATACGCTGGCACGGTGGGAAAGATCATCGGTAATATATGGTGTTAAAGCTGTGACTTTCTCCATTCTTGTACGTGTTGTCTTATACTCCGAATTTCTTGAAAATCTTCGAAACGATACGGAGCAACATAAATTCTTGACTTATTTAAATATCTTCACTTCTAGAGGATGTTTCATTGTCACCAAATGGTTGTAACGATTGGCTTCACTTGAGAAGATAATCACATGAGCAAAATTTCACCAGGTCTAAGTCATTTGGCGACTGGTAACGTGATCGGACAATTGCCATGCTGATGTGGCAGACATTGAACCAAGAAACACGTCTTCGACTGTCTCCTCATTTCCAGACAATAAGCCATTCTTGTATGTATGTATGTATTTATCTGTGTATGTTTACACATAACCATACACACATATATATAGTATATATATATATATATATATATATTTATATATATATAATACAACATACATAAATAGGGAGATGATCTGAGAATCGTGGAAATGATCTGGATCGTGTGTGATGAAACTGACAAATTTCTGTGCCAGCACGGAAATTTGTCAGGGAAAGGTCGCAGGTCTCAAAGGACGAAAATATTTTGACAAAATTAAAATTTAAATGGTGAAATTGAATCTAACGGATCTTGTGGTTTATTAAATGGCTTAATAAACACTTCCACGCTGCAATTGTGTGTGTATATATATATATATATATATAATATATATATATATTATATATATATAGAAGCTGTTTGTTCTATATATATGGGGTGTGAAGCTGGTTCCGGGTTTTATTCTCATTGCGTGACACCTTGGGCAAGTGTCTTCTACTATACCCCTATAAGCCTCGGGACTTATGAGAGGATTTGGTAGAGGGAAACTGAAAGAAACCCGTCGTATATATGTATGTGTGTGTATATTTTTTTTTGTCTATGTTTGTCCCTCCAACATCGCCTGACAACCGATGGTGGTGTGTTTACGTCCCCGTAACTTAGCGGTTCGGAAAAAGAGACCAATAGAATAAGTACTAGGCTTACAAAGAATAAGTCCTGGGGTCGATTTGCTGGACTAAAGGCGCTGCTCTATCATGGCCGCAGTCAAATGACTGAAACAAGTAAAAGAGTAAAAAGAGAAATTATATATATACACATATAATACATATATATATATATATATATATATATATTATATATATATACATACATACATTCACACATACATACATACATACATACATGAATACATACATACATACATACATACATACATACATACATACATACATGCATACATATATATTGGGTTGTCCGGAAAGTTCGAGCCGATTTTTAAAGGAAAGAAAAAGGTCAATAAATACTTACCATTACATTTTTAATCAACCAAATATGAACCGTTTTGTTGCACAATGCATCTCCATCTTTCCTTTAACTTGAAAATACCTTTTTCCCAGAATTGAGGTGGTTTCATGGCAAAGAATTCATCAAGGTATCTTTTTACGTCATCCAAGGAATTGAAATTATTACCATTAAGACTATTCTGCAGAGACCTGAATAAGTGAAAATTTGAAGGAGCAATGTCTGTGAAAATGGAGGGTGGGGTAACACATCCCAGCCGAGCTGCGGCAATTTTTGTCTGGGTCCCAAAGAGATGTGCGGTCTTGCATTATCATGTTGGAAAACCACACTCTTCCTGTTGGCCAATACTGTGTGCAGTATTTCTCAGAATTAATTGTCTGGTTACCAGGGAGAAGCTCATAGTGCAGAATTCTTTTCCAATCCCATCAAATACAAAGCAAGACTTTTTTAGGGCGAAGACCCGCTTTTGGGGTGGCTAAGGCTGGCTCATGTCGCTTACTCCAGGATCGCTTTCTCTGAACATTTCGGTAGATAATCCATTTCTCATCACCTGACACAATTTGCTTTAAAAAAGGTGCATTTTCATTCCGTTTATAAAGTGAATGACAGATGGAAATGCGATCCAAAAGGTTCTTCTCATTCAACTCATGTGGTACCAAAACATCGTAGCAATTTGTGTACCCAAGCTTTACCAGGTGCTCATGAACGACGGATGTTGATTGGTTGAGGCCTTCTGCCAATTCTCGAGTTGTGCAATATGGGTTATTCTCAATCAATGTCTTGATTTGGTCATCTGTAGTGGATGGTCTGCCTGATCGCTCTTTATCAAAATGGCTAGAATCTCCAGCTTTGAACCTTGTGAACCACTTCCGTACAGTTCTTTCGGATAAAGAAACATCAGCGTAAACTGCGCATATTTCTTTGGTTGCTTGTGAGGCATTTTTCCCTTTACGGAAAAAGAAAAGCATCAAGTACCGAAAATAAACTTTCTTATCTTCCATTACAGAATTAACGCAGGTTACAGGAACATAAACCTTCTTCCATTACAGAATTAACGCAGGTTACAGGAACATAAACCTTCTTCCACGAAAAGATAGCTTAAACTGTGCTCTAAATAGAGGTTTAGTCAAATTCTATTTTATGGACTCAACCATCTTCTAAAATAAGTCGAAATTTAAGCTACTATAAATCGGCACGAACTTTCCGGACAACCCAATACATACATACATAACTACATACATACATACGGTTACGACGACGAGGGTTCCAGTTGATCCGATCAACGGAACAGTCTGCACATGAAATTAACGTGGAAGTGGCTGAGCAGTCCACACACATGCGTACACCTAAACGTAGTTCACTGGGAACTTCAAGGTGACACAGAATGTGTCAAGGCTGGCCCTTTTTGAAATACAGGTACTGCTCGATTTTGCTAGCTGAGTGGACTGGAGCGACGAGAAATAAAGTGTCTCGCCGAAGGATACAACGTGTCGCCGTGAATTGAACTCACGACCTTACAATCGTGAACCAGATGTCCTAACCACTAAGCCACGCTCCTTCACTCATGTATACATACATATATACATCCGAAAGAAAAAGGCTCTCAGCACATTTAGTAGGAGTTACATGAGTTTTTATCTGAAGCTGTTTGATTCGACGCTATGCAAATTAAAGTTTCGCAGGCTTCTTCCAGAAACTTAGCTCGTTTAGGCTCATTTTAACGAATGGAGAGGTGCAGGAAGCCCAAGATGGATACTGGAAAATGGGCTGCTATTTGTCAAACGGGTTATATATATATATATATATATATATATATAATATATATATATTCAGAGACCCCCTTCGTTCACGACACAGACCATGGGATTCACCTAGAAAGTTACCCTCCTAGACACAAGTCCGGGCGAGGGTGTGTTGGAAGGAAGACCCAGCAGTCGCCCATGCATACCGGCCTCCCCTCTCCACGCCACCAGTGTATATCCAGGGAAAGGCAAAAGGAGCCGATACAGCTTGGCACCTGTGACGTCGCAATCATTTACAGCTGAGTTAACTGGAGCAACGTGAAATAAAGTGTGTGTCTGCCTCAAGAACACAACACGCAGCCCGGTCGGGATTCGAGCTCACAACCTCACTAGCTCGACGCTCTAACCACTGAGCCATGCGCCTTCAACATATATATACATACATACATACATACATACATACATACATACATACATATATATATATATATATATATAATATATATATATATATACTCAAGACACACCACCACTCACACAATCACACTGACACATATATCTGTATTTGTGCATACTTACATAGACATATATTTATGCCTACATACTTTTAAACATGTGAGTTTATGTTTGTGTGCGTGTATGTGACCGTGTAGAGTGCCTACATGCCTGCGACAATTTTTTTTTTTTTTTGAAGGGGATTTATTTAATACTGTTATATTTCAGGATGATCATTCTCTTTTTCTTGTCAAATAAACACACACTACGAGGGTCCCGGGAACTCTTGCGAAGTGATGCCTTTTAACGCATCCGTCATTTTTTTTCTTCACCTCTTCCACATACTCGAAAACATTTTCCGTTAAGGACTTTTTATTCATCTGGAGAGCAGAAAAAAGTCGCAGGGATCAAGGCTGGGTGAACAGGGAGGGTGAGTAGGCTAGTTCATGCTATTTTTGGCAAAACCTGTCTAACACTCAAGGTGGTGTGCGCAGGCGCATTGTCTTGATAAAACCACAGCTTTCTACTTTGCCACAGGTCGGAGCGTTTTCATCTCACCGCGTCTCGCAAACGCTTCAGAACTGCCAAATTCTGCGTGGACAATTCCTTTCACATCGATGAAACAAACCAGCATCATCTTGACATCGGACTTCACTTGCGGCGCGTTTGGGGGCGGCGTGGGGACAATGAATGCGTCCATTGGCTTAATTGCCGCTTCGTTTCGGGTCGTACCTTTTTTCCTTAAGTCAAGGTAGCTCTTAGGCTTGTTGTCTTCTGAATTGGCTGCCGGTGGCACATGCGTGTACATGCGAATAAAATTTCACTCATATAGTGGTTGTAATTGTTACACAACTGTGTGTGCTTTGTTAATGTTAATATGTGTGTATGACAGTGCATGTGTTCGCTGAAGAATCTCAAATGGTGAATTTCTTGAATGCTTTACAGTGTGTTTGGACAATGCAAATGAATTTGCTCTGTTCTTTTTGTTTTCTAAAGAACCCTAACATTTCTATGGCTTTTATGTAGATCTGTTGTTACGTAGTTCAATACATCTATAGTAAAAATTACAAATGAAAATGTATGTATATATGAACATACGTACATACAAGTTTATATATATATATATGTAGATATATGTATAATTTATGTAAGTTCGGTAAAAGACACCGATAGAAAAAAAGTCTTACAAAGAATAAACCCTGGGGTCGATTTGCTTGACTAAAGGCGGTGCTCCAGCATAGTCGCAGTCAAATGACTGAAACAACTAAAAGATAAAAGAATATATACATAATATATATATAATATATATATTATATATTATATATATATATATATATATATATATATATATATATGTGTAAGGTACTGCACGAGTCGAAATATATATGAAAAAGGTTTGAAAATGCAATTTTAAAGATGTTTATTACTTGATCGGTTTCACTTTTTTTTTAGAAAAAGATTGTCAAAAGTAAAATGTAAAGCTTTGTATGAGCTTTGTTGTATTAAGTTCTGGTTATCACAAAAGTATTAAAATACAGATATACATTCTTTGATAATGAGAAAATGTTAAAAATAGTTTACAAGAAAGTTTCTAAGAAAGTAATCAGAACGGGACACCAAAACCTATTATCAGTTCAATAAAAATCATGTTTGTTTGGTAGTATATATATATATACAGAGAAGGAGATATATTTAAGAATTTACAAAAAAATTGTAGAGTTATAACTGACCTGTCTTTCTGACAGTTTGTCTCGTGTGTAGGTTTTATAAATGCATTCGCTCATATATATATATATATATATATTTTATATAGACAGATAGATAGATAGATATAGATATATACGTACATACATAGATACATATATATATATATATATACACACACACATATATACATAAATGCATATATATATATACACACAGACACACACATAAATATATATGGGGTTTTTACACCTTTTAACATACGAGAAAATTTTCTCCATGGAAACTGAAATGAATTTTCCTTTAGAAGTTGAAATATGTCACGACATATTTTAACTAACCTAAAGTTCACTGATATATATATATACCATATATATATATTATATATATATATATATATATATATATATATATATATGCATATATACATACATATATGTACATACCTACATATACATGTATATATACATGCATATATGGTTACAGGCCATCAAAAAACGTCAACAAAATGAGAAACGAGAACATAAAAAAAAACAAAAAACATAGAAAACGGACAATTTTTCGAACAGCGAAAGAAACAAATAGAGAAACGAGACAGGTAACATAAAAAGCATTCCTTTCATCAGTTGTCCCCTGTTTTATCTACTCCACGTTTCGAGGGTAGGGACAGGACGCTACTTCTTTATACAGTCCTTCTCGCAAAACAAATTAAATAAAATTAGTGATTTTTTGCGGAGGGTTAAAGTGGTAACAAAAACAGGACAGTAAGAATAAAACAGTAAAAACAAACGGTGAGGGCCGTTAAGCCATGACGAGGTGAAGTGGTGGACGCTGGAAAAACGAGCTTTGAGAAGAGACAGGCAAAAGCACGTCTGTCTTTAGGAAGGAAGTGGAAGAAAGAGATGTATATATATATGCATATATATATATATATATATATATATATATATCTATATATATATATAAATATATAAATATATATAATATTATATATCTATATATATATATATATATTATATATATAATATATAATATATATATATATATATATGGAGGCGCAATGGCCTAGTGGTAGGTCGCAGGTCGCGGTTTCGATTCTCAGACCGGGCGTTGTGAGTGTTTATTGAGCGAAAACACCTTAAAGCTCCACGAGGCCTCCGGCAGGGGGGGGGTGATCCCTGCTGTACTCTTTCACCCACTCTTCTCCCACTCTTCTTCTTTGTTGGCCTGCTCGCTTCGCCAGCGGGTGGCGTCATTCGAAGGCTAAAACAATGCGAACGCATTGTGACCAGCGATGTGTAACAACATCTGATGGTCTGGTCGGTCACGTGATCACGTGATATATATATATATATATATACATAAACATACATATATATGTATGTATGTACGTATGTATGCATGTATGTATGCATGTATGTATGTATGTATATATGTATGTATGTACGTATGTCTGTATGTATTTATACGTATATAGTAGGTTATTACCTATCTGTATTTATTTGTATTTATATATAATATATATATATATATATATATACATATATGCAGCTTTATCACATGGCAATTAATTTTAATGTTGCCTTCCAAAAAGTTACGTATATTTCATCTGGTGTAATAGTGAGAAAGACTCATGAAGTTCATTGGTGATGTTTAATTAATGCTCTACTTTACTTAAGCTAATCTATTATACCTTTTGACCATCTAGTCTTTCATTTTCAAGCATAGTATATCTAGTGCTCATCCCGAGTCATTTTGCTTTGTATAAGATTACACGGTGTGAACTGAGGGACATTTAGCTGCTATTTCAGTCAGTGCTAACAAAGAGATCTCTCTTTTTCATTCGTTAAGTGTGCTATAGTGTTCGATTTCTTAAAGTAGCTGTTTCTCTTATTGTATAGCAGGTGACATAAGCATCACAATTTACCAACCACATTTTACTGCTCAAGGTCAGTAGTAGGAATCCATCCTAGCTGCAGAGAACTGATGATGGAAGCACGAGTGTGATATATGGTTATCTTTCGTGTGTGTACTTTCACCTTTTATCCTTTCGTAGGGTCGATGAAATAAATACCAGTTGAGGGCAAGTGCTCGTTGTAATTGATTTACCCTCTCCCCTAAACTTGCTCACCTTATGCCAAAATTTGAAATCAATATTAAAAAGAGCGGGGAGTTAGCAGAATCGTTTCTGTGTCAGAAAAATATGTGGTATTCCGGGTCTTTACGTTTTGAGTTCAAATCCTGCTGAAGTCGACTTTGCCTTTCGTCTTTTTGGGGTCGACAAAATAAAGCAGCAGTCAAGCGCAGTAATCAATAATATCTGTTTCTTTACTACCCACAAGGGGATAAACACAGAGGGGACAAACAAAGACTGACAAACGGATTAAGTCGATTATATCGACCCCAGTGCGTAACTGGTCCTTAATTTATCGACCCCGAAAGGATGAAAGAGAAAGTCGACCTCGGCGGAATTTGAACTCAGAACGCAACGACAGACGCAATACCGCTAAGCATTTCGCCCGGCGTGCTAACGGTTCCGCCAGCTCGCCGCCTATAATATCGACTACTTCCATTTCTTGATTTGGTGTCTGAAATAGAAACTGTTATTAACTGGCCGAATCAAAAGAACGTCATCTCCAAAAATGCTTTGCGCTATTTGATCCTACACATTACATCCAAAGTTCAAGTTTTCGTTTCATCTTTTCGGAGTCGAAGCAATAAAGTAACACTAAGTTACTTGTTATTAAATGAACCCTTCCCTTGCATATTACTGGCCTGTGCTTCAGTTAGAAATCATTGTTAGTTACAGCCTAAGCTCAAATCCTGACGCGGTCAACTTTGCCTTACTTCCAAGAAGAGTATGATAAGTAGTCGATGGAATTGTCTAATTTCTCTCCAGAAATATTTGGTCATGCGCTCATGTTTTAAATAATTGTTGTTGTTCATAGTGAGGGTGGTCTATTTACAGAATTGTTAGAACGTGTGACAACGTGCATTGCAGTAATTCAGTTCAAATGCTGTCGTGGTCAACTTTGCCTTTCGTTTTCCTGAAGCCAATAGAATGACACCAGTCAGATTACTGGGCTGGTGTAAATTGAATGCTACCATCCATTTTTTACTTTGTGCCTATGTTAAGAACAGTTATCACTGGCGTGCTATTTTACTATTTGCGGCTGCTCTTTCTGTAACCGTCCGTGTTGCTATTGATATCGTTGTTGTTCTCTGACCTTTTAGTCCTATGATCAAAAACATATTCCGCACCTGACCATCCCATGGTAGCTAGTTTTTAGATGCAGTGTAGCTAGAATCATATAGTCCATCTCGAAACAACCCCCGCCCCCCGTTAGAGTGTGATTTGAATAAAATATGGCTATTATTTCCACCAACTGGAATGACCACATAGAGGCTCTTTGTTATTACTACTGTTGCTGTTACTACTTAAGCAAATTTCTGCTGCACTCATTGCAGATGAACTACCACCTCTACTGCTGCTGCTGCTGCTACTGCTACTGCCACTTCTACTGTTGCTGCCATTATTGAAGTGGAGGAAGAATGGATCAAAGATAAGAACTAATTAATTATTTATATAAAGATAGCTTTATTAACTCTGCTACAGCAAACCGTGGTCATAAAACATCAGAAGGAGCAACAGCAGCAGCAGCAGCACGTGAAATATCGTTAGCAAAGACAGTAACAGCTGCTGCGGTAACAGCAAGCGGTATAACAGCAGTAGCAATAGCTGCATCAACAAGAGAACAGTGTACGGGTGGTGAGCTAATGTCTGTAGAGCAAGTGGTGTGGAGGCGCAATGGCCCAGTGATTAGGGCAGCGGACTCGCGGTCATAAGATCGCGGTTTCGATTCCCAGACCGGGCGTTGTGAGTGTTTATTGAGCGAAAACACCTAAAAGCTCCACGAGGCTCCGGCAGGGGATGGTGGTGATCCCTGCTGTACTCTTTCACCACAACTTTCTCTCACTCTTACTTCCTGTTTCTGTTGTAGCCGACCTTGTCACTCTCTGTGCTACGCTGAATATCCCCGAGAACTAAGTTAAGGGTACACGTGTCTGTGGAGTGCTCAGCCACTTACACGTTAATTTCACGAGCAGGCTGTTCCGTTGATTCGGATCAACCGGAACCCTCGTCGTCGTAACCGACGGAGTGCTTCCCCCAGAGCAAGTGGTAGGCAGCCCGGTAAACTGGGACCACACAACACGGTTTCAGTCCTAAGCAGTAACCATTTCATTTCACTTTTCACCGTTAATGTCATTAAAGAAAACAATGAACGACTCAGCATCACATATTCTATATCTTAGCATCATGTAGCGAACTGAACTCACGACTTGAGATTGGGATTTTTGATTGATTCAATTTTTACCTACATTAATGAAGTCTTTTAGAATCGGCCGACTTCACAATGCCATAAGTTCAGGGCCAGTGCTTTGTCAAATGCAACTCAATAGCTGTAGTATTAGTACGATTAGTGGTGGTATTAGTGTAGTTGTTTAGTATCAGGTCACCCTTGGTTGTTGTGCTGGTCTATCTCGTACCAGTTGCATATCTAAAACTACACTGTCCGAAAATTCCTTATATCTTCGTTTCTTTTTTACATTTTTATGACTATAGGATATGATTTCAGGGATTTGGGATCTGCAGCGTAAAGGCTCTCTCGTTGATTCGTGAGTCACACTGGAAAGCTGATGAAGAGTAAAAAGTAAGCTCTGGGGAATTACGATGAAGAGTAAAAAGTCAGCTCAAGCGAACTGTGACTTCAATTCCTAATTGAATCCATTTCACTTCATTTACACCCTTAATGTTTTCATGAAAATCACACTCCAATAGTTTCTAAACGAAAGCTCCTGAAAAAATTGTAATTCACTGTCAGGTTTAAAGTCATTTTGATAAGTGCTGTGCACGAAACTTTCGTCCCTTGAGTCATATTTGTAACTTTCTATCAATCAAAAATAATAAAAGGCATTGTTGATGTCTTAAGAATTATTAAACTTTCGAGAGAACGTGAAATAATTCTTTCTTTCGAACAGTGCAATCTTTCGAATTTCACTGTTCATTTTAGAAACTTGATTCCTCCCAGCGATAATTGTATGTTGTTAACGTCATAAGAATTTATATATCATATATGTTTAAGCAGCAAATCTCGAAGCAGATACAGGTATAAATAACAGCTCATAAATACTGGGTAGAAAAACCTTTTAAAACAGAAAAAGTCGATACTATTATGCATAAATTTTACCTGCTTCGAGAACCAGTATTCCAAAAAATAAGAGGTTCGTATGTATAATATATATATATATATATATATATATATATATATATTGTTATATTTCGGAATGGTCATTTTGCCAGTTTAGCCAATAAAAACACACGCACTATATATTTGGTGTTACTTTGCTTCAGTGTTATTTATTTTTACAAAATGGCTGACGGTTAGTAAGGAGAGACACAAATAAGTGAGAGGAAAACAAAGGACCACTGATGCGGTCACAGGAGTGTGACGAAAGAACTCTGGCCGAAATAAGATTAAGATTAATGTAAAAAATAAATAACACTGAAGCAAAGTAACACCAAATATATAGTGCGTGTGTTTTTATTGGCTAAACTGGCAAAATGACCATTCCTAAATACAACAATATCTGTTTCAACACACGACTTCACATAAAAAATCTTGCACAACAAATATTTAAACGTATATATATATATATGTGTGTGTGTGTGTGTGTGTGTGTGTAAATGTATATATACCACAAACACACACTCACACACGCACGCACACATTCACACACACATATACTGATCATCTTTACACTCTCCTCTCCTAAAAATCCAACTGCCGAATCTCTTTCTATTTCCGGTCACTTCAGCAATGTAGCTACATCTGTGCCGTTGGCGATTTCTTTTCAATCTTTGGACTTTTCCCTTTCCCCTTTCCGACGAAGGGCTATGCTCGAAGCGTCAAACTCCCTCCTTCCACCGAGCGCCAACTTAATACATGTCTTGTGCGTGACGTCACGTTCAATTTTTTCTTTTTCGTTTTTTCCGTTTTTTTATTTTTGATTTCTTTTCGCTGTTTTATTTGGGTTTTTTTAACTGTTTGCTTATTTAAATTGACTATATATATATATATATATATATATATATATATATATATATATATATATATATATATATGGTATGTATTGTCCCTCTACTTCTACTTCTCTCTCTTCTCTTCCCACGTGACCGGCGTTCGGCCAAGTCTGTTCTTTCTTGGTCTGGCCGTTGTTGGTGCAACATCGATATTCCTCCCTGTGTTTGTGTAATTTTGTATCCCCCACACGCCAGCTTAATTTAATTCGTCCTTAGTCGAAAGACACTTGTTGTTATGTCTTGTTGGTTGTTATTTTCATTGTATTTGTGTAACCTTGTCCGTTATTTTCTGTCCTTGATTTTGTATACCTTTGCTGCTTCTTTCCAGGGAATCTAATGCTCATAGCTTAGGTTTTCCTTGGGGCTGGCCAGATTGGAGCAATCTCAAGTATAATCAGCCGAAATTGTGAAGATAATCTGATACTTGACTGAGGAAAGAAAACTTCGAATGACACGTCCTTATTTTCTTAGTATCGTCTATCTGGATATTTTGTTGTCCCATTTTTGTATCACCTAACTGTCCAGATGTTTTGCGTTCTTGTCCCATTTTGTATTATATATATATACTAGCAGTATTGCCCGGCGTTGCGGTTTGTTTAGGCCCTTTAGAATTGGAATTTTTGAAAAGTAAAAATTTGGCAGTATGTAGCTTGTTATTCTCTTTAAGTGAAATACACCAATAAATGGCGACACAGCAGTCAAAACATCGTAAAAAATAGGGATTTTCATAGAAAAAAGGCACCTTTTTGATGTAAATAATTTTTGGTGTTAACATGGTCCGATTTGAAGTTTTTATTCTTTGCCGAATTTCCACAATGTTTACAGCGATTCGTTTTTATATTTTTATTTTTTTATTTTTCATGCAATTTACGCATGCTTACATGCGTGGTGAACACAGTTCACGTCTAACAGCTGACTGTGTAAAGTTCACTATTCAATGCAAGGCATAAGGCCTAAACAAACACATTATCGATTTTTGCACTTTCGAGATGAATTTCGGAACAGAAATACACTACTGGTCCCTGTTATGCCAGTAGTGTATTGATGTATAAACGACAATCTATGGGATTTAAGAACTCAATTAAATACACATCGAAGATCTCCAATACCATATTACAATGCAGAAAATTCTGGTTAGATAAACTTGCATGTATATACAGAATCGTCCAAGACAATAGTTGAGAATGAAAAGCAGGAAAGCATAAATATCATATTGAATAATATAGTTAATTATATAAACTCGTTTAATTACAGATGATCATAGTAGGAATGCCTTAGATGATAGATTTATTCCATCAAGTTTGACTTGGAATGAAATAACAACAGCAATAACTTATCACTTACCGAGCCAGCCTTTAAGCGATAGTACAACCTGCTGAAGCTCGTAACCAAATTTCTCTCAAATCACGCAGCACAGTTTGAACTAGTAGGACAAGTACTTAGGAAATGTCGTCCTTCGAGACACATATATAAGACATAATGGTTACGGCTAGAATGCTTTCGATCATAAACCAGAGGTCCCTTGGGGATAAACAACAACACCAGCAATAGTCCTTTCATTAAGACGTTGGGTAATGGGTCTTGTCCAAGTCATTAGCACTGAGCAACTGTTCATTAATCCATTTAATAATGAACAATCAAGTATCGGGAACAAGCGTTCGGAACGTGGTAGCTCAATTTCCTAGAAACAGAAAGCAGACCAAACTCGTATATCATACCCGACAGTCTTAAGAAAGGGAAGGCATACAAACTACACCTAGGTACTAAAAAACAACCGGAGTATTACAGATCATATGGAAGACAATTTCAAGACTTTAACAATTAATTATATAAAGAAATATATAAAGAGATGCGGTAGTCTCAGATCATGAAATACTTAAATTTTTGCCTAGGCAAAAATCTAATCTTTATTGCAAAATAATAATAATAATAAGAATAATAATAATAATATAAAAAATAATAATAATAATAATAATAATAATAAGAATTGAGAAGAAGAGAAGAAGAAGAAGAAGAAGAAAGAAGAAGAAGAAGAAAGATAGAAGAAGAAGAAGAAGAAGAAGAAGAAGAAGAAGAAGAAGAAGAAGAAGAAGAAGAAGAAGAAGAAGAATGATAAAATTCAGGTTTTGCTAGATGTTTTCAAAGAAGTTGGGGTTGTGTCCCAGAATGGCCGCAGACCGATGACTGAAACACGTAACAGATAAATGATAAAAGAATACAAACTGCTTAATTGCTAATTTCTTAATTTCTTGCAATCAGTGGCCTTTTGTAGGATAAACTGAGACAGTTGTTACTCGATTTTTGCTTCGTTCCTCAAATAAGAAGCAAATTTCAATTTATGGAGATAATACTTCGAGCACGCTCTTCAGTATGTCGCTGCCAACATGGATTATATAAATTCATGCCATTGGTCAAAGTATGTTATTCCGCTTATATTATGTGTGCGCATATGTGTGTGTGTGAGACAGTCTGTGAGAGTGTGTTTGTGTGTGTAGGTGCCACACACTCTATGCACAAGCACACAAACACACATATGTCTGACTGCCACCACACACACACATATGTCTGACGGCGAGCTGGCAGAAACGTTAGCACGCCGGGCGAAATGCGTAGCCGTATTTCGTCTGTCGTTACGTTCTGAGTTCAAATTCCGCTGAGGTCGACTTTGCCTTTCATCCTTTCGGGGTCGATAAATTAAGTACCAGTTTCCAACTGGAGTCGATGTAATCGACTTAATTCCTTTGTCTGTCCTTGTTTGTCCCCTTCTATATTTAGCCCCTTGTGGGCAGTAAAGAAATACATATGTCTGACTGCCACACACACACACATACATATGCCTGACGCAAACAAGCTTCAAAAATGACACAAGAACACGCATGCACACATGCTACTCGCACAAACTATACACGCGCACATTAGCTGCTATATACATACATTTGCGTGCGTGCACATACCAAAAAAACAGACACATCTGATAGCCTCAAACACATACTTTACGCAGCCTCACACACTCCTACAGATATACAAACGCCCACAAACATCCACATATTTATTTCTTTACTACCCACAAGGGGCTAGACACAGAGGGGAAAAACAAGGACAGACAAACGGATTAAGTCGATTCCATCGACCCCAGTGAGTAACTGGTACTTTATTTATCGACCCCGAAAGGATGAAAGGCAAAGTCAACCTAGGCGGAATTTGAACTCAGAACGTAACGGCAGACGAAATACGGCTACGCATTTCGCCCGGCGTGCTAACGTTTCTGCCAGCTCGCCGCCTTCAAACATCCACATATAAATACACGTACCACACACATACACCGTTCTACACACGTGCACGTACTTGTTTACTCACACACTCGCGCGCGTATGCACAAGCACACGCGCATACATACACCGGCTCAGATAATCTTCATACTCAGATACATACTCGCTCACATTCACATACGCACGCGCACACTCATACGCACATATACACATGCACACATTTCCCTCACTTACACATCCTTGAGCACACACTTTAGCCAAGTTACTGTTGCTTCTTTTGCTATCAACAACTTCCTTGCTTCCGGTCAATTTAACATATCAAACCATTAATCCAGATAAGTTTATTTCTCTCTTGCTTGTATTTCTACCCTCTTTCTTTTTTTCCCTCTCATTCCTTTCTGTAGAAGAGCGTCAGGTTGAAAGAGCGTCAGGTCCAAACTCTTCCAAATTTTCTGTGTCAAAGAAAGTGGCTGTGTGGTAAGTAGCTTGCTAACCAACCACATGGTTCCGGGTTCAGTCCCACTGCGTGGCATCTTGGGCAAGTGTCTTCTGCTATAGCCCCGGGCCGACCAATGCCTTGTGAGTGGATTTGGTAGACGAAAGAAACTGAAAGAAGCCTGTCGTATATATGTATATATATATATGTATGTGTGTGTGTGTTTGTGTGTCCCCCTAGCATTGCTTGACAACCGATGCTGGTGTGTTTACGTCCTCGTCACTTAGCGGTTCGGCAAAAGAGACCGATAGAATAAGTACTGGGCTTACAAAGATAAGTCCCGGGGTCGATTTGCTCGACTAAAGGCGGTGCTCCAGCATGGCCGCAGTCAAATGACTGAAACAAGTAAAAGAGTAAAAGAGTAAAGAGTAAACTAATACACTTTGTTGTTTCTCCACCTGTTTCTGTCATCTAATTTGAGGTTGTGAGAGGTAATGGTGTCAGTAAGACCCAAAGGTGTCAGGTAATGCTGAGTAAGTGCTTTGGATAGACTATAGTTAAGCTACTGGTTCGGTGATTATGCGAATAAGGAGTCCAACGTATATATGAGTCCAGCATGTGTATATATGAAATTCTTTTTTCAGAATGAGATAAAAATACCAAGGCTATGAAGATTTTATAACATTTATAAATGTTCTAAAATCTTCACAGCCTTGCTTTTTTTATGTCATTCTGAAAAAAGAAGTTCATATATGTATGTATGTATGTATGTATGTATGTATGTATGTATGTATGTATGTATACATACATATACATACATACATACAGATGGATAGGTAGATAGATAGATAGATAGATAGATAGACAGACAGACAGACAGATAGATAGATAGATAGATAGATAGATAGATAGATAGATAGATAGATAGGCAGATAGATAGGTAGGGAGATAGATAGATAGATAGATAGATAGATAGATAGATAGATAGATAGATAGATAAATAGATAGATAAATAGATAGATAGATAGATAGATAGATAGATAGATAGATAGATAGATAGATAGATAGATAGATATGGATTCTTGCATTATGCAAGTAACGTGTTGCCTAAAATTCCTCATAGCGTGATTTTTTAAATAATAATAATAATAATTCTCGCCTGGCAGTGCTACAGAGGGGCGCTGCCTGTTCGAGATAAACTCTATCGGCACGGAAGTACCATCAGCCGGGCCTGCCCGAGGTGCGTCCGCGACGAAACCGTTCTGCACGCACTCGTGCAGTACCCAAGTATTGCTGACCTGTGGGTTTATGTCGAACAGCTACTGTCGCGTATAGGACGGATCCGGCTATCAGCTGAATCCATAGTGAAGATTGCCCCGCCGACCTCCTTCAACCGGGAGGACAAGGCAATTTTCCTCTGTCTAGTGGCTGTAGCGAAAAAGGTGGGATGGTGGACACGTTTGAAAGGGCTAAAATCAGACACTTTCCTCTTTGGCCAAGATCTCATCATTGAAAGGTGGGTGAATGTCGGAAGAATGGCCAGTGTGAACGGACCAATTCTGAGGATACACCTATAAAAGGGTGTTATAAAAGGAGAAAGGGGCTCTCTACCCCCCTTTTTCACCAGGCTCCCGTGGCTTTTATGGGTTTTTCCAGGAGTAACCTTTCGAAGCGCCTCCCCCTATTTGGAGTTTGTACTTGTTATATTTTCGTTATCTTGCATTTTTACATGGACTTTTCAAACGGACAAAACTCTTTTTGTAACTTTCGTCTTGTATTTTGTCCTTACATGTTTTATTTGATTTTTGGTAGCCCTTGTGGCCAATAAACGAATTAATTATTGTTATTATTATTATTATTATTATTATTATTATTATTATTATATTATTATTATTATAAATGGCAGAAATTCAAAAGATAGTGCTCGTAGGAACTGCCCATATCCTACGCAAAATACTTTCTATGTAATCTCAAGTTGTAAAACAAACACATAATTTTCTTATGTTTTCTTAAACATTCTCTAGAACAACGCTATGTACAAAACCAAATATATGGCACCCTAGACATAGCACCAACATGAACTTCCAACTTGTTGTCTCTTGAGGTCTCTGTGTAAGACTTGGAGCCAACTTGTACAAATGTAAAGCAAAAGTCAAACATAAGAGAAGAAGAAGAAGAAAAAGAAGAAGAAGAAGAAGAAGAAGAAGAAGAAGAAGAAGAAGAAGAAGAAGAAGAAGAAGAAGAAGAAGAAGAAGAAGAAGAAGAATGGTAATAATCGCTTTGCCCACGAACTGGAGATTCAATCTTAGGAATGAGCAAGTGTCTCCGATGTACCGCATCTGCAATAGAGTAGATAAAACCATTGCCCATATTATGAACGAACGCCTTAGACTTGCCCAAAACCACTTCAAGTTCTCGCGACACGACCAAGTAGCGAAAATGCTTCATTGGAAACTGTGCGAAAAGTGGGGCCAGAGAGAGGCAAAACATGAAATGATGACAAACCACAGAGATTGGCAGAGTCGAACACTAGCAAAATCTTCAGGGATTTCCCAATCCAAACAGATCAGGTGCTAGAGCATAACAGACCGGACCTAGTGCTGGTGGATAAGGTGCACCGCATATGCTATATAGTTGGCGTTGTATGCCCCTCTAACCCACGAACAGTCAAGAAGGCCTGGCCCTCTCAAGGTATGGACGACAATTCTTTTTGCTCCGCTCGTCGTTCATAAAAAAATCCGCGTTCGCAATACTTTTTTTCGTTCGGCGTTAACAGCCCTTCTTATCTTGTTTTTCCTTGTCCTGTCTTTTACTGTTTATAATTTGTACTGTCGTTACTGTCCTGTTTTTGTTACCATTTTTTACCCCTCCGCGAAAAGATCTCAGAATTTTAATTGATTTGCTTTTCGCAGGAAGGAAAGTTTCTTGTCGAAGATACGTCTCGCTTTCACCTTCGAAACGTAGAATAGATGAAACCATAGCGACTGAAGAAGGGTTTTTTTTCTTTGTGTTAATTGTCCTGTACTCTATTTTTTGTTGTTTAAAAATGTCCAGTTCCTTGGGTTTGTGTCTATGTTTTCGTTTCTCATTGTGTTCGACGTCCTTTTGGTGTCCTGTACTCATATATGCGTGTATATGTACATGTAGAGGTAGGTACGTACATATATGTTTATATATATGCATATGTATATTTTATTTATTAATATATATATTATATATATATGTGTGTGTGTGTGTGTGTATATGGAGGCGCAATGGCCCGGTTGTTAGGGTAGCGGACTCGCGGTTTCGATTCCCAGACCGGGCATTGTGAGTGTTTATTGAGCCAAAACACCTAAAGCTCCATGAGGCTCCGGCAGGGGATGGTGGCGATCCCTGCTGTACTCTTTCGCCGCAACTTTCTCTTGCTCTTTCTTCTGTTGGCCTGCTCGCTTAGCCAGCGGGGTGGCGTCATTTAAAGGCTAAAACAAGGCGAAGCGCATTGTGACCAGCGATGTGTAGCAACATCTGATAACCTGGAAAAAAAGAAAAAAGAAGATATATATATATATATATATATATATATATATATATATATATGTACATACACACATTGTTTGTTCCTTCTCGAGCCACGCCTGGCTCATAAGGGCCGGTTTCCCGGTTTCCTTGGCGTATAGGTTCCCCACCTGGACGGGACGCCTGTCCGTCGCAGATGAGCTGCAGGATGCAAGAGGAAGGAGTGAGAGAAAGTTGTGGCGAAAGAGTAAGCAGAAGTTTCGCCAATACCTTCTGCCGGAGCCGAGTGGAGCTTAGGTATTTCGCTCATAAGCACACACATCGCCCGGTCTGAGATTCGAACCCGCGATCCCTCGACCGCGAGTCCGCTGCTCTAACCACTATGGCCATGTGCCTCCACACACACACACACACACACACACACACATATATATATATAGATATATATACATACATACATACATACATACATATATATGTACACATACACACACCTCTATGCAAGTATATATATATATGTGTGCGTATGTGTATATATGTGTGCCTGTGTGTATGTGGGTGTGTTGTTTTTGTATTTGTACACTACCACAGCTTAACAACTGGCGTTTGTTTATTTACATCCCGTTACTTTGGGGTCCCACAAAAGAGTACAATGGAATAAATCTCAGGCTTATGAAAAAATTAGTACTGGTGTTGATTTGTTCAACTAAACACTTCCAGCGGGGGGATGTGCGGGGGGAGCATGGCAGCAATCCAATGGTTAAAACAAGTAAATGATAAACGATCTTAGAGAGACAACACATATATGTGTGTGTATACATAGATATGTATACATACATACATACACACATAGAGATATATACTCACACACATGCACACACACATATATATGCCACATAAACAAGCACTTACACTTAAACGGCATGTAAGGAAAATTGGCTTCAGCTCTGTTGCTCTGTTGCTGTAATATAAATAGCCAAGTTCACCTGGTGGTCAATTGTTTCAGGTCCATCAATCATTTCTCCACCGAGAAAAACATTTCTTACCATATTTTGTCGAATATGTAATTGACCATTAATAAATAATAAATAGGAGCT
>NW_021833783.1:45000-57500 GCF_006345805.1 Octopus sinensis
AATGTCAGCTGTTACATAAATAAAGAAGATTATATTTCTAATATGTATGTTAGCTGGTTGATTTCATTTTCTGAAAGCCTTCGCTTTTCCAAATTATTACGTAGGTATTTACTAATAAAACCAAGAGCACCGATTATTATTGGTTTAAGCGTGAATTTATAATTCGGAAATAAAACCTGGAGGTTCCGAGGCAACTGTCGGTGGTAATATTTCTCTTTGGTTTTCGAAGACTTACACATCGTCAGGGCAGCTGACGTTGCGTACATTCTCTTGTCCGTCCCAAACAATTATAACCAGCCTGTTATGCTTACATATGGTGAAAACGTCTTGATGAGAATGTTCCACTAATATGCTTCGCGTTGATTTTCATGTGTAAATTCAGTAAAAGGAGGATTCTCTATATCAAGGGGCAGTCATTATTCTTAGCGACAACGTCTTGCCGCAGGGGGAGTTAGTATCTTAATGACATATATGCATGAACATATATGCATGTGTGTGTGTATGCATGTGTGTATATATATGAATATATATAATGTGCATATATATGCATATATATATATATATGTATGTATATGTATATATATATATAATATTATATATGTGCATATATATGTATATATATATATATAACATACATACATACATATATATACATATATATGTATATATGTATATACATATATATATGTATGCATATATATATATATATAACGTATGTATGTAGTATGTATGTATGTATATATGTATTATATATATATATATAATATATATATATTATATATATATATTATATTATATATATACATACACAAGGTGGCGAGCTGGCAGAAACGTTAGCGCGCCGGGCGAAATGCTAAGCGATATTTTGTCTGCCGTTACGTCCTGAGTCCAAATTCCACCGAGGTCTACTTTTATCCTTTCGGGGTCGATAAATAAAGTACCAGTTACGCACTAGGGTCGATGTCATCGACTTAATTTCTTTGTCTTTCCTTGTTTGTCCCCTCTATGTTTAGCCCGTTGTGGGCAATAAAGAAATTTATATACATATATAACAATAAACGTCACCCTTTTCCAGCCTAGCCAGACTCATGGTCCCGGTTTCCCGGTTTATGTAATGTATGTGTTCCCCCCAGTAGGACGGACCTCCGTCCATCGCAGCGTTACTCAAGAAACAGGAAGGGAGAGTGATAGAAAGTTGTGGCGAAAGTGTACAACAGGGGTTGCCACCACCCCATGCCAGAGCCTCATGGAGCTCTTAGGTGTTTTCGCTCAATAAGCACACACAACACCCAGTCTGGGAATCGAAACCACGATACATTGCACCTCCACGCACACACACACACACACACACACACATATATATATATATATATATATATATATGTATATATATATATATTGTGCAAAATCTAACTAGAGATCCAAAACTGAATGACATCCTGAAAACACACAAATTCATCAAATGTAAAAAGCAAGACAAATCGCTAAAGAGACAACTAACAAATGCGAAGCTTTACAAAACAACCACGAAACCAACGGTTCAAAAAGTGTGGACGCCCAAACTGTGGAACCTGCCTCAACCTACTTGAAGGCTCGGATTTCCTCTTCAAACAAGGACAGAGGTTCACAATTAAAACTAGTTTCACTTGTGCCTCTGAGTACCTAATTTATGCAATAACCTGCTCGGGTTGCGGACAGAACTATATTGGACAGACGAGTATGACCTTGAGAAAGAGTATCACTCTACATAACGAGCAAATCCGTTTCCCGCAATACAGGCAAATTCCTCTCAGTGTACAAATAGAAAATGTGCAGATAACATCAAACCAACTTTCACAGTATTCCCTTTCTACCAGTGCAAAGACACAATCTCTCCACAAAAACGTTTAAATAAAGAAACAGTTTTCATTGAAAAATACAGAACACGTCTTAATATGCAGGCATAACCAACTTTTATCTTTTTACATATTTCAATTCACGATTACATCACTGTACATAAATCTCCTCACTAAACAAGGTTTTTCGAAACTTGTTTTGGTCTGTACATATATATTCCCCTCCCATTACCGAAAGCTGAACAGTTATCTCCCTTACCCACAACAATAACAATAATTACGATAACCAATTACCCCCCCTTATTTTTCTATTTGTGAAGACATTCACTCGTAAATATCATCACATACAACATGGACAAAATTTCTTAAGAAAATATATATTCAAATAAGTAAAACATAATATGATGAATAGCGATAGCGAAATCGGTCGATATATTAAAAATTATATTAAAACTGTGCGTATTTTCCTTTTCTAATTTCTTATATACACACACATATATATATATGTGTGTGTGTGTGTGTGTGTATGTGTGTATGTATTTGTATATATATCTGTATATATATATATATATGTATGATGTATATATAATATATGCATAAATAAATATATATTTTATATATATATGTATATTTATGTATATATATATTATATATATATATATATATATATATATTAATAAAAGGAATTCCAACCTTGTCTGATTTTCACGTTTTATTTACAATCTTATAATGAATAAGATAATATAATATAATAAAATAAAATAAAATAATAGAATGTTTAATGTTCATTCTGATTGAACTAGTACTTTCATGCATTAAATTCTGCAATCTTCAGGTTCATGTAGTAGTGTTGACAGTCATGCTTCACAATTTTGACAGTCAATCACACACATTCGTATATATATATATATATATATATATATATATATATATAATATAAGTGTGGAGGAGTGTCGCTTAGTGGTTTGAGTGTTAGAATCATGATCATCAGATTGTGGTTTCGATTCCTGGACCGGGCGACGCGTTGTGCTCTTGAGCAAAACACTTAATTTCACGTTGCTCCAGTCCACTCAGCTAGTAAAAATCAGTAACGCTGTGATGGACTGGCATCCAGCTGGGGAACACATGCGCCATAGAAACCGGGAAACCGGGCCCATGAGTCTCGCTAGGCTTTAAAAGGGCGCATTTATTTTTATTTATATATATATACGTATGTATACATACAGAAACACAGACAAACATATATTTGAAAGTCTATGAGGGTTACTTAATACTGTTTTTGAAATGTAAAGGTGTCTTTTTATTTCTTTCATTTACTAACATTTTTGGGAAGGTTTTTACTAGTGTGTGATCGCTTTCGTTAAAACTTTTCAAACACACGTGCTCTTAAAGAGGAAGTTGTTATTTTTGAGTAAGAGGGCAGTGCATGCCATCAAAGTGACACTGGGGTAAAATATACGAAGCTCAGAATACCCATCATGACTACCCGCCTGATAAGGGTACACTAGGCATATGCATCACAACCATATCAAGATAAATCGCACATAACCTTGCAGGAGGGACCCAGTTAGACTTTTTTATAGTTTTACTTGATAGAAGCAAAATGGTGTAGCGAAAATAATATTTGAATACAAGCCGTTGAAATCAACAGTAGGCGTCGTTTCATTGTGCGTTCACATAGTATACTTAATTTCACATGCTCCAAATCATATTTTTGCCAAGGAAAGGTCACTGATCGACCAGGAATATTATTTACTTCAGATCACGCGCGAAAGACAGAGGCTTTATGCGCACACCCATCCTCTAAGACAGAGCAAGCATATCTCCCTCAAACCAACAGTGCAATTTTGAAAAGGAAGAAACACATTGTACAATGCTCGAGGGATCGTGATGGTCATGCCTGGAAGGCCTTTGATCACATATCTGCTTGATCAAGGCTAACCTAGGCTTAATCAATAACATCAAATTGCTTAACGCCATGTAAGCGAATACTAGAAGCGTTTCCATTTGTTTTTACATAATTACTTGAGCCAGTTTATATATCTGCTGGCTGTTGGGAATATATGTCAGATTTCACAGGAAGCAGCAAGCAGATCGATAACTCAGATCACACATTAATGAAGAGCACTGATCAAACAAATTATTCTATTGAAACGTAAAATTGCGTGAGATAATAGAACACACATTCATCCACACACACACACACACACACACACACGTATACACGTGCGGAAACAAATTATACATATTCATATGTGCATATATACGTGTGTGTGAGACTATGCGTCTACACACGCACACACACACACATATGTATATATATGTATGTATGCATTGCATGTATGCATGTATGTATGTATGCATGCATGCATGTATGTATGTATGTATGTATGTATATATGTATGTATGTATACATATATGTATGTTTGTATGCCTCATATAAAAAAATATATATATATATTTGTGGGTTTCAGTAAACGGTTTACGGCCATGATGGGGCACCGCCTTTAATGGTTTATCACGTTGTATTGATCCCAGTTGTTGTTTCATTGTCCAACTGTTAAACCGCTGGACGTAAACCGAACCAGTATAAATAAATACCGGTTTTTAGATCGGTGTAAACAAACGAACAGGTACACAGATGCATTACATACAAATTATATACATATATAGACGTGTGTTTAAGTACGTGTATGTTTGTGTATGCTTTATATATAAAAGCATATATATATATATATATATATAGAAATTCGGGGTGAGTACTTGATAATTATAAGCACCTGTGTATACCGTTTGGTGGTGTAGGTGGTGGACAAAATATATATATATACATATATATATATATATATATACATACATATATATATAATATATACATACATATATATATATATATATATATATATATATATATATACATACATATATATATTATATATATATAATACATACATATATATATATCTATATATAATATATATATATATATATATATATATATATATATATATATATATATATATATATATATTTTAGAGAGTGACCACTATGTGGGTTCACTCTAGTGCTAAAAATAGCTCAGCTAATGGTATAGCCACAACTTTTAGTGGCTATACCATTTGCGGAGCTACTTTTAGCACTAGAGTGAACCACATAGTGGTCACTCTCTAATATTTATGTATAAATTTGTATTTTTCCCTTGGTTTTTATGTGCTAAGCCACTTGGTGTTAAATTGATGGTATTATTAAATTAATATCAAATTTTTCACCCTCATTTATAAATTTATATAGGCGCAGGAGTGGCTGTGAGGTAAGTAGCTTGCTTACCAACCACATGGTTCCGGGTTCAGCCCCTCAGTCCCACTGCGTGGCACCTTGGGCAAGTGTCTTCTACTATAGCCTTGTGACCAAAGCCTTGTGAGTGGATTTGGTAGACGGAAACTGAAAGGAGCCCGTCGTATATGTGTGTGTGTGTGTGTGTGTATGTGTGTATGTTTGTGTGTGTGTGTGGTGTGTGTGTGTGTGTGTGTGTGTGTGTGCGTTTGTTTGTCCCCCCCAACATTGCTTGACTGATGTGTTTGCGTCCCCATCACGTAGCGGTTCGGCAAGAGAAACCGATAGAATAAGTACTAGGCTTACAAAGAATAAGTCCCGGGGTTGCTTTCCTCGACTAAAGGCGGTGCTCCAGCATTGCCGCAGTCAAATATAAACATTTATATGTGTGTGTGTGTGTGTGTGTGTGTGTGAGGTGCGTGACTTAGTGGTCAGGATGTCACGGTGGCTTCGATTCCCAAACCGGCGGTAAGTTGTGTTCTTAAGCAAATTTAAATGTAGCTCTATCCTATACAGACCCCTCTTAAGCTAGGCATCTATTTCTAGCTATCCCTACTGACCAATGACCATCCCTCTCTTTTACTCTTTTACTTGTTTCAGTCATTTGACTGCGGCCATGCTGGAGCACCGCCTTTAGTCGAGCAAATCGACCCCGGGACTTATTCTTTGTAAGCCCAGTACTTATTCTATCGGTCCCTCTTTTGCGAACCGCTAAGGACGGGACGTAAACATACCAGCATCGGTTGTCAAGCAATGCTAGGGGGACAAAACACAGACACAAAAATATACACACACTTATTTATATATACATATATACGACAGGCTTCTTTCAGTTTCCGTCTACCAAATCCACTCACAAGGCATTGGTCGGCCCGGGGCTATAGCAGAAGACACTTGCCCAAGATGCCACGCAGTGGGACTGAACCCGGAACCATGTGGTTGGTTAGTAAGCTACTTACCACACAGCCACTCCTGCGCCTATCTATTTGATTAATTGACATAAAAACCTTCCTCCTCCGCTTTACCAAAACCTTAATGCCTGACCTCTCAACCCGAACCTTCAGAAGAATAATACTCTATCTCTTTTCTTTTTATTTTTATTTCTCTCTCTTTTTCTCTTTCCCCTTCTTTCCTCTCTTTCTCCTCTCTTCTATCCACTCACTCACAACCCATTTCTATCTGTCTGTGTTTCCCACTCTATATATCCACGCAGACTATTTACATACCTGCCAATCACTTCAACATGAACGCATCATTCAAAATACTGCCAAAATGCTACCTGAATTTACCTGGATATTATCCTAAGAGCCTATACCTTCACGGAAATACGGATCAACCTCCATACCGTCTGTAAAAATATTCCCTATGAACTTTAATCTCTTGTCCGTATTCTATCTACTTTTAATGTTTATTCTCCTATTTCATTCCTCATAATCCGTGAATGTTCCTGTCTAGAACTTTCATACATACTCACCTGGTCTCTGATGACAAAATACCCAGTGTGCGGACATGCTAGTCTATCACTTGAGATATCTCAGAAACAGCTGTAAATCTTCAAATTCACCTTACCCTAATTAAATTATTATAAATGACTTGAGATACTCGTCCTACCTTGGTTTTTGTTGTTTTTTCCTCTAATATATGTGTGTGTGAACGTGCGTGTCATATATATATAAAGGTGTGTTTCCTTGGTTTTGTGTTTATGTTTTCTTTTCTCATTGTGTTCGAGGTTTTTTTGGTGTCTTGTACCCATATATGCATGTATATATACATGTAGATGTAGGTACGTACATATATGTATGTATATATGCATATGTTTTATTTAATTTGTTATTACACCACAGAACACACGCATCCATTTCTAAGTAAGTTTGTTCTTAACATATATATATATATTACTCTTTAGTCACCGCCTTTAGTCGAGCAAATCGGCCCCGGGACATATTCTTTGTAAGCCAAGTACTTATTCTATCGGCCTATTTTGCCGAACCGCTAAGTGACGGGGACGTAAACACACCAGCATCGGTTGTCAAGCAATGCTAGGGGGACAAACACAGACACACAAACACACACACGCATATATATATATATACATATGCACGACGGGCTTCTTTTCAGTTTCCGTCTACCAAATCCACTCACAAGTCTTTGGTCGCCCCGAGGCTATAGTAGAAGACACTTGCCCAAGGTGCCACGCAGTGGGACTGAACCCGGAACCATGTGGCTGGTAAACAAGCTACTTACCACACAGCCACTCCTGCGCCTATTTCAGTTGGTGGGCGTTTGAGTCTCAGTTTATTAGAAGCTGCCACACCATTAGGAGAAATACAAGACATATACAAAATATTACAAGCGTTGTCTTAAAAAGTACGAAACTAGAATTGAAAAATGCGCACGCTCAAAAGAGTTACAAACCTTAAAAAGTATGGGACTAGCGTTGTTGCACCAAAATATTGGAATCACTATATGTTGCACATTCTGTGGCATCTTTTTTATCACAAGAAATTTGTTTAGTTCATTGAAATTAAGTTGTATTAAAAATTAAGATAAATCATCGTATACTCAATTTTAACAAAACAATTGTGTACAAATACTAATGTCATCTTTACGCAATAATTCAATCTATGAATGATAATTTTTATAAATTTACAAGTAATTAATAAAAAATAATTTAGTAAACTTTGTTTAATTCGCACAACTATTCCCTGAATATGTGTATCATAATGCGAATTCTCTTTGGTAATAAGTATTTTGCTTTCGTTCTTTCGCTGTTATATAGATTCGACTTAATCATAAATCCAATCTTTTTTTTATTATTATCATGGTTATTTGCATGTTGTGAGAAATTTTTTTATATACTTTGGTATGGAGAGTATAATGAATTTACTTATTTGAAGTTAAAGAACATATCTGTACATTTTCAAATTGTTATATTAAGAACTTAGTTTAAATAATTATCGTGACATCGTAATTCACATATGAGTCTCTTTTCGTTTTCAGATCCTCAAAAAATGTTCAACATATAAGGATTCCAATATTTTTGAGCAAAATGCTAGTCCCAAACTTTTTAAGGATTATCATGACATTCTGTATCCCTTTTGAGCGTGCGCATTTTTCAATTCTAGCATATATATCATTAATTGATAGTCATTTATACACACATATATAGAGGCTGTTCGGGATAAATTGACTTTTTTTGCATAAAAGGAAAGGAAGGCACAAGATCTTTACCAAAAATAGAGGTATTTCAAAAAATCAGAAAATATCAACTAGATTATGGCCGGGAGATACTCAATATAACCGCCCTCAGCTTCAACCACGGCTTCAAGACGGCTCCACAACTTGGTTCATGCGTTTCTCACTGTGTCACAGAGAGGATCTTAGGACACCTTCTTGATCTTAGTGTTGGTGTTGTAGATAGAGCGGGTGGTGTCCTTCTCATCCACACCCTACACATAGTAATCCATGGTATTACAATCGGGGGAAACAGGAGGATAAAAATTGAGATTGGTGATGGCATGAATGTTCTCCGACAACCACTTCTGACTTTTGGTAAGGCAAGGAACCGAACCCTGCTGCAAAACATATGGCCTTACAGCTGCAACCTTCACTAGCTAGGGTGTACTTTAGTCTCTAGAAGCGTTACATAGCCGTCTGAACTGAACCTATGGCCCTCTTCAAAGATATAAGGATGACGTCTGCCGTGCCCCTTCTTGTTGGTAACGGCTTCATAATCATGTCACAGACCATTGAGCAGCGGTCATGGTGTCGGCATTTTGATATCTGGCACCATACAGGTAATACTTTTCCAATATTCGGCTGGATTCCAGTCCTCCATCTCAGCTAACTTTTCTCAACTATCCTTTTCCTGTTTATACTCTCCAACATCATTGGATGATCACCAATGCATCCAGTTGTTCCTAAAAAAAGGAGATATAAATATACACACACACATATTATATATATATATATATATATATATTTGCATTATGACCCGTCGTTGCCGGGTCATAGTGCTAGTGCATGTATATATGTGTATGTATATATGTGTACATATTACATGTACATCTGTATGTATATACATCTACACATAAAATACAAAATACAAAGTTATATCTTGATATCGCTAGTGATAACAATACCCAAAATATATAACAGACTGGAACTTGCAATTTCGATCAATTGTATCTTGTCCTCCCTCTTGTATAGAAGTGTGGCTACAATCCAGCCTACCTCTACTTTTGGGAGGACATTTTAAATTTTTATCCGGGACGTCCTACGTCCCAGATATAAAGGTGAAAATAAAATATTTCCACTTTGCAAGGTTCGAGTCGAGTACTCCCTTGCACGCTCCGTTGACTCGAACCTTGCTTCTGTTGTGGCGAATTTACCGCCTCTGGTTAGATATCTTTCATAATCGCACCAACACACTTTTCAATGGTGCTTTCTCTACATTTTTTTCTCTACATTGTATACTTTATAAACAATAGTCTTTTCTTTTCTTTAATTTTTTATTTCGTTTGTTGATGTTATCCTAGATTCACCGTCTTTGTCGGTGATCAATCCGAAATAGGTTTGTATTTCTTCCATTTAATTTTAGTTCGCGCCCGCCGACGGCTGCAGCGAAATTCATTTATGGACTTTCTCCTATCGAAGGCATTCTAACAAAATTGCTTCCGTGTAAGCGGTGAAAATATTGTCAATTTCACCAAACAGGGACACAATTCGATTTTTAAACAATAACCAAAGCTCCTTCTCCCAAAGGGGGAGGGTTACAGTTTACAATTATTTAACAAATGCAACACAACAACGTTTCCCTTACGAGGAACCAACAAACGTGATAACAATAGTTAAACAGTAATAATAATAACAACAAACCTTACGGTGAATCAAAAAGCAGTACGCAGTTGAAGCTATAGTCCTTTATGTATAACAGTCCATCTGGACTATTCCATATCTGCATGCTAATTTTACTTTTAATTTATTCCCATTCATGTAAAACCAATTATTCAAGTTCAAGTCATTGATGCAATTATATACCAAATTGCTATTTTTACTTTTGTTATGTTACGATTATATTATACTTTAGTTTGATTTTAATTATTACTTGCTACATATAATTCAATTGTTATTATTATCTCTAATTTTTATTGTTAAAGTGAAAGTATCTGAAATAAAATAGAGAAATATTTTTGTTTCACCTTTTAACAAAAACGTAATACTGAAATAGTGGAAGATATGATATTGCTATGGGCTCGCGCTCAGGCAGAAGCTGAACATATTTTTGCCATGAAACTACATGGACCCTAAGTAAGGCATGTAAAATTTGAATGAAATTGGTTGTGTAGTTCTCCAAGTTTTAGGGAGACACACATTCTCAGTTTTATACACACACACACCACACACCACACACACATATATATATATTATATATATTATATTATATTATTAATAATGTCTATCTATAATCCTTATCTATCTATCTATCTATTCTATCTATCTATCTATCTATCTATCTATCTAATATATATCTATATATATATATTATATATGATATATTATATCTATATATAATATAAAAAGTTAAAATTAAGGATAAAATCTTTATAAGAAATTATCAGTAGTAAGCGTGAAAAACCTCGTAAGAGAAAAAATCTGTAAATTTTTCCACTTTGAAAATATTTATTTATATTATATAGAGGGTACTATTATTCATAGGTACCGCACGCAGTCAAAACTACTAAAATAAACAAATTTTACCGAATGCAAAACTTCAAAGCAAGTCATTTAAAAACAGAATTTAGTTGCCTCTGATATATATATATATATCAGAGGCGACTCCAGGTCATCAGCGTCACTCGGGCTCAAAACAGATTTCGACACGCAGACTCTTCACAGATTCCGCATAAGACACATGCCTGCTCGAAGAGTTACACGTTTTTTCCGCAATATTTCTCGCTCCAAATGGTTTGTTTTTATATCTAGCTCTATGTCTTTCTCCATTTATAAGTTAAGGCTAAAAATAAAGCAACCCTGCAAAATGCAACTGACTTTTACACACAGACGCACAGAATAACAGCAATCAAATAACCACAACCGGAGTGCACAACAAACATCAGTGATCTGACTGTCGCCTGTACTTTTAACAAGAGATGCCAGTTAGTCTTTTACACCTACCAAGCTCGTTCGCATTAGCCCAAGTTGCTGGATAATTGTTTGTTCCTTTAAGAATATTGTAGAACGGCAATTTTCAAAGATTGGAATTTAAATCCTAATCTCTATAGAAATTTACTGTTTCAAGAAAACATTAAATTTGAATTACTTTTCATTTTTACGATTATTGATAACAACTTGGGCTGTAACTTCTGAGCCCGAGTCAGGTGCATGTGAGCGATGTCGAGAGAACGTCTGCTACGAATGGTATTTTTTGACACAGGGAACCTCTAAGACGACCGCCAGACGCTGAACGAAAATATAGGAACTACGACCAGGCTCAGTAAAAGGAGCCCGAGTTATGGGTTTCAATTACGTACTTGAAGTTAGTGTTGTCAGAAATTAAATCAGTTTGCAAATGCACGTTCACTTTACTAAATTTATACTCGGACTGATCCCGAACAGCCCAAGTGCCGGAGCCGTCACTGATATGTATATATATATATGTAAAAAAGAAGTTTGAAAACGCCACTATATTAGATAAATTTTAATTTTCTTATGAATTTTGCATGTTTCGGTTTTTGAAAAAACGAACCTTATCAAAAATATTATAAAAAGTAAAGTGTATTAGAAAAGTTCATAATTGTTTCTTACTGGTCTCAATAGAATCCATGTGGTGGTGTTTTGTCGGTAGTAGGTATAATAGCTATAAATTTCAAGTTGAGTGTAGTAAAGAGTTCATTATTGTTTCTTGCTGGTATCAACCGGATCTACGTGGTTGTTTTTTAGCCTTCTTGTATTCGAATGACCCCGCGACTTAATCATATATATATATATATATATATATATATATATATATATATACTAAATGTAAAACCTACTGTGGACAATTATAAATAAACAAAAATAACATTAAGTGCAGGGCATCATCAACGAGTGAAAAAATATGTAAATACACGTGAGAAAAGTACAGGACAAAATAACAAAAGATAACTCGCTCATAAGTTGATGACCGTTTATTACTACCCATTTCGTGCTTTTAAGGACAAGATAGAAATACTTCCAGAAATCTTAAAAGTATAAATTTCGTGGAAAGTTAGGGTTTCGAACGAACAAACAATAACAGAGTGGACGTATAGAGTTCTAATGGTACACGGTAGAGATTTCCATGGCATCATA
>NW_021833783.1:60000-64862 GCF_006345805.1 Octopus sinensis
GGAAGGAAGGGATATGTCACACTTGGTAGTGGGATGAAGAAAATTGTACACTGAAAAAATAAATCAAACAGCGTTTGGACCAGCCCCTTACGCTGGCCATACATAATCAGGTACTTTCCGATGTGGAGGCACAATGGCCCAGTGGTTAGGGCAGCGGACTCGCGGTCATAGGATCGCGGTTTCGATTCCCAGACCGGGCGTTGTGAGTGTTTATTGAGCGAAAACACCTAAAGCTCCACGAGGCTCCGGCAGGGGATGGTGGTGATCCCTGCTGTACTCTTTCACCACAACTTTCTCTCACTCTTACTTCCTGTTTCTGTTGTACCTGTATTTCAAAGGGCCGGCCTTGTCACTCTCTGTGTCACGCTGAATATCCCCGAGAACTATGTTAAGGGTGCACGTGTCTGTGGAGTGCTCAGCCACTTACTCGTTAATTTCACGAGCAGGCTGTTCCGTTGATTCGGATCAACCGGAACCCTCATCATCGTAACCGACGGAGTGCTTCCACAGGTACTTTCCGATAAACTATCGATCCACTCGATATGTGATATTTTCCCTCTCTTGGTATTTCCAGTATCACGTTGTTTTTGAGATCATTATTAGCTGGCCCTCGCACACATATTAGTTACTCTTACTGCCTTTCTCAGACAATTTTATGACTGTCTTTGAGTATAAATATTCACCTAGTGGTGATTGAGGTAAGACATCTGCCCGTACGCGGTGCACAGATTGTTGGCCTATAATTCTCTGGTTCAGAATTGTCTGCATTCTTTGAATGGATTGTTACTTTCATAAACCCATTCATGATTTGTATTGGAGATGTATGATATGATTTAGCTCACTTTCTGAACGTCTGTGCGAAGTATTTAGTTCTTTAACCTAGAAATTTGGATGTTTATATAATTATATGACTGTTCCCGTTTTTGCATGAGTTTCAGTTTTCTTTCACTTCTACGGTGATGTCCTATGACTTTAGTTCACATCAGGGGAGGAGTGCACACGTGTGCGCAAAGACATGGTTACATACAAAAACATTATTCCTGTGTATATTTCAAGTAACGAATAAGGTCTGTATGCATATATTTACGCATGTATATTATGTAAATGGTATCAAATGTATATTTACGAAACGATATATACATCCACACACATATATGTATGTGTGTTCAGCTGGCAGAACCGTTAGCACGCCGGGCGAAATGCGTAGCCGTATTTCGCCTGCCGTTACGTTCTGAGTTCAAATTCCGCCGAGGTCGACTTTGCCTTTCATCCTTTCGGGGTCGATAAATTAAGTACCAGTCACGCACTGGGGTCGATGCAATCGACTTAATCCGTTTGTCTGTCCTTGTTTGTCCCCCCGCCTATGTTTAGCCCCTTGTGGGTAATAAAGAAACAGATACATACATGCACACACACATAATACACATATATACATACGACTCCTGTCCACTCTCCCACCAGTCAGATTAAAATTGGATTGTCTAGAGGAAAACTAAACATGTTCACTCAACCGTGTCGTCCTTCTTTTTAGACACAAAATATACTGTCACGTGACGCCAATGCACGGACATAGCGGGAAACGTACAAATATATATTTCTTTACTGCCCTCAAGGGGCTAAACATAGAGGGGACGAACAAGGGCAGACAAAGGGATTAAGTCGATTACATCGACCCAGTGCGAAACTGGTACTTTATTTATCGACCCCGAGAGGATGAAAAGCAAAGTCGACCTCGGTGGAATTTGAACTCAGAACGTAACGACAGACGAAATACGGCTACGCATTTCGCCCGGCGTGCTAACGATTCTGCCAGCTCAAATATATACATGTATGGTGGTCCAAAAGTAGGTTTACAGTTATTCAACCATCTCTTTCGCATTCATATATTAACAATTTAGATCTTAATTATAAAAAAATGTGAAACCATTATTCTATGCTAATTTAATTAATTGCAAGATAGAAATATAAATGTAATAAAATGTTTTTAAAAGAAATTTAAAGTGCTTATGTGATAACTGTAAACCTACTTTTGGGCCAACCTGTATATATACGTGTGTGTGTGTGTGTGTGTGTGCGCGCGCGCGAATGTATGATAAAAAATGATTAGAGAGGGAAAATGGAACATACGAGAAACTTAATTGCTGGCAACGATCGTTTCAGCCTCTCTTGCATCGCTCCCTCGCGGGTGGCAAGGAAAGGTTGGTAGTTATTCATATACATTGTCATACAATGTCATACAGAAATCTCACTGAAACGGGGTATATAACGAATCTTATTAGTAGTTGTCAAACTTTTCATAATAGGCGCAGGAGTGGTTGTGTGGTAAGTAGCTTGCTAACCAACCACATGGTTCCGGGTTCAGTCCCACTACGTGGTATCTTGGGCAAGTGTCTTCTGCTATAGCCCCGGGCCGACCAATGCCTTGTGAGTGGATTTGGTAGACGGAAACTGAAAGAAGCCCATCGCATATATGTATATATATATAATATATATATATATATATATATATGTATGTATGTGTATGCGTGTTTGTGTTTCTGTGTTTGTCCCCCTAGCATTGCTTGACAACCGATGCTGGTGTGTTTACGTCCCCGTCACTTAGCGGTCGGCAAAAGAGACCGATAGAATAAAGTACTGGCTTACAAAGAATAAGTCCGGGGCGCTTTGCTCGACTAAAGGCGGTGCTCCAGCATGGCTGCAGTCAAATGACTGAAACAAGTAAAAGAGTAAAGAGTAAGGAGTAATATAAAATTAAGTACATTTAGCTCTGGATTTCGTATTTTCTCTTTTTACAAGAAACTTCCATTGGAGTTAATATACCGCACATGTTTAACACCTACACTTTACTACTACTACAACAACAACTACTACTACGACTACTACTACAACTACTACTACAACAACAAGAACAACTACTACTACTATACTACTAACTACTACTACTACTGCTGCTGCTGCTGCTGCGGCTGCTGCTGCTGCTACAGCAGCTACTACTGCTAATAATAAAAAAAAAAATAATAATAATCCTTTCTACTATAGGCATAAGGCTTGAAATTTAGGGGAGGGTGATAGTCGACTACAACGACCCCAGTGTTTCATTGGTACTTAATTTATCGACCCATGAGTAATTTGAATTCAGAACGATTCTGCCAGCTCGCTGCCTTAATAATAATGATAATAACAACAAGAAAAATAAGCACACATAATATGGGTACACGCATACATACACCCTTATATATGCATCTCTCCCTCCCTCTCTCCCACTTTATATACATATATGCATATATGTATATATATATATATATATATATATATATATATATATATACACACACACACACACAACACACACACACACATACACAGGGTATGATGGATGAATTGTCACCATTTTATATTTTTAATTTCGCGCGTGCGCATTCTTTGTTTTTGATTTTGTCTACTACACAGTATAGTAGGGTCAGTTGGGTACCAGCATCATGACGCAATTCATTCTGCTAGAATTTTCGAAATGACATGCTGTACTGCTTAGCAGTCACGCCAGAAGCTCCAACGTGAACACAAGGAACAACCGTTGGCTTGCCTTATCCCCAAAACATGTACCGAGATCGATGAAAATCAAAAATCCAATTAGCATCATGGTGTTTGGAGTAATCACTAGTGATGGCAACATTATGCCTCCATTCATCTTCCCACACGGCCTCAGAATCAACACGGAGGCCTACATCAAGTGCCTGGAGGAGGTAGTGCTGCCCTAGGTGAAGAGGGTGGTCATTACAAGACCCTATGTCTGGTAACAGGATTCTGCCCCATGCTACAAAAGCAGCAAAATCCAGTAAGGGCTATCAGATAATTTCTGTGACCACTTCACCCCAGACTGCAACCCCCTTGGTTATTTATGTGTGGGGCGCAGTTGAGCGAGAGACCAACAAAACTCATCGATCGACCAGAAGTGTTGCTGAAGTCCCTCTGCATCGCACCTGTGTAGGGGTTTTATACAACAGCCTCGGGCCGACCGAAGCCTTGTCTGTGAATTTGGTAGACGGTAACTGAAAGAAGCCCGTCGTATATGTATATATATATATATATATTATATATATATACGGTTAAGTAATTGAGATTCAAGTGAATTCTAAAGAATTCACATGAATAAGGTCCTTAACTAGGATGCACCGGAAATCTATATGGTGTACAATACGACAAGTGGGGTGATTACAAATAGGAAAAAAGCAACAAGAATGGATTAAAATCTCGGTACGATCGTTTCGTACGGGACATCTTTAATAAGCTACAAAAAATGCAGTGAATACAGATGGCTCGTACTCGTCAGCCGAAAAAACATCAGAGAATTCCCAAACATCAAAAGGGGTAGATACAAAAGAGGTTGTAAGATTAACTGCATTGAAGAAAGTTCGATTCATGGAGATCCGATGAAAGGTTTTAAACTTACAGAATTTGTGCATGTCTACATTATAGTCATATTGAATTTTTAATCAAGTTGTGTGAAGAAATTTTCGGATACAGTCATGCAAATTTCTGAAAATCGAGTAGTAAGAGGCAAAGTGACTGCATATCATGTAGAGGAAAGTCTGAGTAAAAGCAAGGTGACTGTCATATCGTGTAGAGGAAGAGATTGTTTTGAAATTTACAAGAATCGCAGATAAGTTCGATTCTTGGAGATCCGATGAAAAGTCTTGACTTACAGAATATGTGCCATGTCCTTATAATTCATAATCCAGTTTTGTGAAGAGATTTAGGGTACAAATCATGCGAAAATATCAGGGAATCCGAATGAGAAGCAAATGACAGTCTTATATTGTAGAGGTGCAGGTTTTTAATGAATTTTACAGAATCACAGAATA
>NW_021833784.1:0-55524 GCF_006345805.1 Octopus sinensis
AGAAATCTTTTAATACTTTCACACTTCCGCTGCTGTTTTGTGGAATGCCACAAACAAACAAACATACTCATATCTCTGTCTCGGTCTCTGTCTGTTTCTCTCTCTCTCACCCCATGCACATACACAAACACACACATACAGACAAACGTACAAAATTATTCATGCTCGCCATAAATTCGCCATAATATTCATTCTTATTCGTCATTTGACACTGCACTTTTACTTTTCTTTCGTCCTATTTTGTTGTTCTCGTTTTGTCTGAATTGTTTTGTTTTGTTTTTATTTACTCGTCTATTTTTTGTTACAACCGTGTTGTTTATCGCTTCTTCTTTATTCTTTTATCTTTACGAAATTGCGATATTCCTCCATTTCCACGCCCATGTGAAGTGTAGTTTCCTGAGTAACGCTACACCCTGTGCTCGCTCCCGATCTGCAAGAAACAGTAGCCAAATTTCTTTCAAATCTTACCTTGCCATCTTAATACACAATAAACAACGTTGTTCTCCGAATGCACTTTGTCATAAATTTCTGTTGTTGTCAAACCTCATATTCTTCCTGTCAGAGCAGACCTATGATAAACTCCATTGCAACCATAATCAATATTTCAGTTTTCTGATATTTTCTACAATGAACTATTCACCCAAAACGGGTTTTCTTGTTCGTAAAACAACTGCGTGAGACGGGCACAAGATTCCTGGAGACTATTGCGTCAATTCCATGCTGCTTGTGCTTCAAAGGAACAGCTAAACACGATTGCACTAACCTCAGAATATGGCGGCTACTTAAAGTTATCTTCAGCAGATGGAGTAGACTTCTGCACCATTTCAACAAAGGCTGTATATTGATAATGCTTAACAAATATGTAATGGAGCATTAAAAAGCTATCTGGAAATAAGTATGAGGTGTGGGAGACATATTGATAAGTGATTGATAATGTATTTGATGCATGAAGCATTAATAAGAAATCCAGAAATGATGAATTAGATATATTCTTTAATGCTGAAATGTTTAGTGCATGCTTATAAATAAGACGTCTAAAAAAATGTAATTTGAGAAATATATAGTCTAGTTTTAGCATATTTGAAACTTGGAGCATTAAAAAAAGAAAAGAACGAGCCAAATGATAAATATACACTGAGAAAAATTAAACAACAAAAGAAAAAGCAAAAAGCAAAACATATTCGTTAGCGGTAAATGGTTTTATTTTTATCGTAAATAGAGGGGAGACAACTCACAAAAATTAGGACATTACTGTTGCCGTAACGACCACCACAACCTCCTCCTCCACCACCACCACCACTACCACTACTACTATTACTACTATAAATAATAGTAAAATAATAATAATAATAATAATAATAATAATAATAATAATAATAGATGCAGTACCAGGCAGTGGTTCTCATGGCTTCTGATCTTAACTGATTGGAAGTGTTATCATGTACATTGTTTTGTCTTGGTATAAAAGATGGGCTACAGCAAATATTCTGCTCAATACCACAGATTTGCTTGTCAGTTGTTTGACCATAACCAGTTGAGCATGGCCCTTAGTGGCTGAAGATATGTGCATCTCTGATCACGAGCAGAAGTAGTGGGGGAGCATCATAGCCATGTGTTGAGAGGGATTCTTTGGGGTTTGAATAGTTCACCTCTGGAAACATGGGTGGTTCTTTCAACATCCTTAAACAACCCTTATTCAGGGACCGTTTGAGCGGGATGGGCTACTCAACCTGAAGAAAATTCTAACTGGGCCCCCACCTGCAAGGTCATGTGCTGTTTATCTTGATATGAGATCACCATGTCGCGCACATATGGTTGTGATGCATGTGCCTGGTGTACCTTTATCAGACGGGTAGTCATGATGGGTATATTGGGCTTCGTATATTTTACCCCAGAGAGCATGAACTGCTCTCTCACTCAATAATAATAATAATAAAAGTTTAAAGAAGAAGAAGAAGAAGAAGAAGAAGAAGAAGAAGAAGAAGAAGAAGAAGAAAAAGAAGAAGAAGAAGAAGAAGAAGAAGATAAAAGAAGAAGAAGAAGAAGAAGAAGAAAAAGAAGAAGAGAAGAAGAAGAAGAAGAAGAAGAAGAAGAAGAAGAAGAAGAAGAAGAAGAAGAAGAAGAAGAAGAAGAAGAAGAAGAGGGAGAAGAAGAAGAAGAAGAAGAAGTGATAATCATCATCGTGGATATGCTGCTGGTTTAATTCGATTATTTACACATCGTTTTCCCTCATTGTTCACCGGTGTTGATAAAGATTCTAATGAGAATTTTATCTTACTTCGACAAACTACAATAATGAGAAGAGCACACGCACCATTAACAGATGGGCAAAGACGTTACAATTGTAATACAGTGTTGGAAATAATTCTCTGAGCGTAAAATCCTCTTTCATATTTTAACTTTCCCAATATTAGTTTTGATAAGCGAATTCACGGAATTTTATGAGGCATAATGAACACGTATTATATTAAGTCCTAGCGACAATGCCTGGATTTCTATCAAGAATGTTTAGCACTGATTGGCTGATTGCATTTCGTCTTCATGCGTTGTATTATAACTTTAGTCAAAGCGTTTGCGTAACATAATCCTCAATCTTCAATTTCCCTAGTCGGAAATAGCCTGTCGTAGATTATCGAGTATTATATGGAATATTCTAGAGTAAAGAATATAATACTTATGTTTAGGCGCGCTTATTTCGGTTTATTACTGGAATATAATGGTAAAATCTTGGAGGAAACTAGTATACTGTATGCTTGAAGTTCATGAACGTAACTACATATATGCGATCTCACTCTTTTCTTTTGTCTCAGTTATGTACACAAGTAATGAAGAAATACTGGCTTCAAATTTTGGCACAAGGCCAGCAACATGGGAGGATGGGATACGTCGATAGCATATGCTCAGCTGGTACTTATTCTGTCGACCCCGAAAGGATGAAAGGCAAAGTGGGCCGCGGCGGAATTTGAACTCAGAAAGTTAAAACGGACAAAACGCCGCTAAGCATTTTCCCACTATGCTAATTATTCTGCTAGCTTGCTGCTTTCAGTAATGAAGAAATTTTAATGATACATACATTTGTATATATCCGATAAACATCATAAAATAATTTTTTTTAGTAATAATCAAAGAGAACTGATTGAAAGTCATAGGAATCGAACTTCATACTTTTTGCTTGCTATATGACTGTGTTACCCACTGCATCTGAAAGACACATCGTCTGCCTCTATCGTAAACAAATGTAGCCTTTTGAACTTGCTCTGATGATTGAAAACAAATAAATAAAACTCCTGATTTGAAAAAAGGATACTGGATTAGGACTTAAAGTTTTGCGTACTTACGCCAAAGTGTCACGTAAGGTAAAATTACAGGTCTAATTTGAATGAAGCTTGTAACATTTTATTGACTTTTAAAATTGATATGAAGCAACACAACGCAATCTATTCAAACTTATCAATTGATACTGCAATCATGGTTTCTTCTTTCCTTTGCCATTGTTTTGTAGAAGAGGGAACGTTGATCTTGTCTCCTTCGGATAGTTTCAGTACGATAATATTTGTTAGGATGACATTTCATCTCGAACGCCTGTAGGATGGCGTTCCTATTAAGATTGGGAATATAGAAATATAATGCTATTAAAATACTTGAAACATTGATGTGATATGAAACTAAGGAAAGATCTCCAAGTTCTTGCCAACTTGCCATCATGTTCTTACTGGATGCGTAAGTATGATCCATAGAGCCATTTAAGATATAAAATATTTCTGCTAGTAGAGGCATAAATTCTGCGTCTGAAACTTGTGCTGTTTGTGGTATGGATTGCTGTGAGGAAGTCACTTAAAGGTGCTTTTGCACATTCGTGTCTATTTTCAATATTGTTTTCAATATTGTTTTGCTCCGTCTCTAGTCTGATCGAGTAGAAGAAAAGGCACGAACCTCAGATCGATCTTCTCAATCATACCATGTCTTTCTCTGGTTGAAGACCATACAAAACAATCTGACATGAAGTGAATAAGTTGGATGACGTGCAGTACGACAGTGTGGATGGACATATTACACATAATCCATTGGTCAGTCTTGTACACCTGTTCCTCTATATTTATCGATGGTTGTGTGCATCGCAGAATAAGGTTTCGAATTAGAAGAGTAATTCCCGTTGCATCTATTTCATTATGTATGTAGTGCTTTCTTTTTGTTTCGAGCGGGAATGTGTACTTTTATCAAGCGGTTGCAGCAATGTTGCATAGGTAGTTGTATAGATATCTGATAACTTATTATTTCTGAAATTGTATGGAATGTGTAGTCGGTTGGTGCTTACTGGTGCATCAAACTGTCCCTGTCACATTTTAGTTTCCTTGTGTAGGTCATCTGTTGATCTTGTCTGAATTATCTACTATACTACACAGTGCTATTTTGGGGTCATTTCTACTTTACTGGATGTTCTTGTGAAGGGATTATGAAAGGTGTACAGTTATAAGTAATATAAGTTTTGATAGATCACATACTTTTATACACTGCTTTGTGTGTGTATGTGTGTTTGTGTGTGTATCAGCTTGTGTTTGTATTTGCATGTGTGTTTAAAGTGGTTTCTCGGTTTACTTGGCGTATAGCTTCCCCACCTGGACGGGGCGCCGGTCCGTCGCAGGTGAGCTTCAAGATGCAGGAGGAAAGAGTGAGAGAAAATTGTGGTGAAAGAGTCAGCAGAGGTTCGCTATTACCTTCTGACGGAGCCGCGTGGAGCTTGGGTGTTTCACTCATAAACACACACATCGCCCGGTCTGAGATTCGAACCCGCGATCCCTCGACCACGAGTCCGCTGCTCTAAACCACTAGGCCATGTGTCTGATACGATTTGAAATTCACGGCGGCTGTGTCGAGCTTCGTGAAAATGGATTTATCTGTCATCATTTCTGAAAGCTTTCGATTTAGCCGTTCTGGTTATAATCAATTAGTCCGTAGTATTTACTCTGCAATGCTTAGACCATATCTATCGCTAACATCTTTATGCCGTACTGAGTTTTCAAACATATTCCACTTCATAGTAGCCTATTGCTTTAATGATCACTTATAGAATGAAGGTGTAGAATTGAAAGCATCTTCGTTAATCCTGTTTTATCTACTGTAACGTAATTTTCTTAGAAGTTAAATCGCTAATCTGTATTTATAGCTTAATCATTTCAGACATATAATCAAGCAAATCTTTATATGATGTTCTAAATATAGTGGAATTCACTGGATGTCACGAAGTAAGAAGAATGCCGTGTATCTCGGATTAAAGGCTGTATACAGCTAGATGCTTCACAGTCCGCTACGGGACAGAAATTGTAGAATGATGTTCGGTGGGTTTATGCCTATCAGCCACGTGATTTGCTTTCTAATATGGACTCCTTATGTGAAGAATTGTTGTTTGTTCCTTCTCGGGCCATGCCCGGCTCATAAGGGCAGGTTTTCCGGTTTCCTTGGCGTATAGGTTCCCCACCTGGACGGGACGCCGGTCCGTCGCAGGTGAGCTGCAAGGTGCAGGAGGAAAGAGTGAGAGAAAGTTGTGGCGAAAGAGTCAGAATCCGAAAGGATGAAAGGCCAAGTGGACCTCGGCTGAATTTGAACTCAGAACGCAACGGCAGGCGAAATTCCGTTAAGCATTCTACCCGGCATGCTACACTACACCATCAACCCATACCCAATCATTTCAGCTGTAAATAGGGGAAAAAAATCATTTTTGTTTTACAGAAGTAAAGAAGCAAATAGAAATAAACAGACAGCGAGTCGCCAATTTCTCGAGTATTTTGCTCTTTGTTGTATATCAGAGAAACTTTAAAACACATGAGTTGTTCTGCAATGGTTGGCGTTGGTAAGAAACAACAAAAAGAAACAGCTTGAGAATATGAGAATAGAATATACATTCAGCCACTTTGATAATTTTCATTACTGTAAAACAAAATGGAAATATTATCATATGAACAATAATAATAAACAGTTTAAAAAAAATAAATATGAAATACTAAAGCTAAAAAATATACAACCCTAAAATGAAACACAAAAGACAAATATATACAAACGTACACACGCACGCATAGAAATATAGAGGCCAGAAAGCACAGAGACACACATAAGCAGGAATACGCACATCAGGATGAGGCGATAAATGTAATGTGGGATGGCCAGAGTTGAAAGGTTTCGCAAGATGGATCTTATTGATAGTCTGGAATGTTCCGTCTGTTCCGGTGATAATATTTTCTTCGGTATAACTGAACGATGTCTATAACAAAGGAAAATAATATACTTTCATCAAACAATCCGTTGCCATTCCCTTTTATTCTCATCTAGTCTTGCTCTTAACGTTCCTTTATCAATTTATTACCATTATTTAATTCTACGCTTATTTATTTATTCATTTACATATTTATTTGTTTATTTGTTTAATATTCTGTTCGCGTTAAGACAGAATAATTCACTATACTTAAACACATGCACATATATATATATATATATAGAGAGAGAGAGGTGTATATATATATATATATATATACACACACCTCTCTATATGTGTGTGTTTAAGTATACAGAATTATATATATATATATATATATACATATACATACGTACATATAAATATATATATATATATATAAAAGGATACATACACGTATGTGAGCGTATATACATCGGGTATATCTCCCAATCTATCTACACACTCAGACACGCGCATACAGGCGCGCCACCACACACATGTAAATATATGCGCATGCGTGCTTTCGTGTGCTTCTCATGTCAATTTTCTGAACATTTCTGTGCTTGACGTAATACTTCCGGTTAAAGTAAGACACACTTCCTTTACAAGAGGAAAACAGAGAAATAGTAAAACATAGAACGGTAAAATAATTAATTCTTACAATGTTAAAATACTTTTGACTCTTACAAATTCCAAACGGATCACAGTAGCTATATATAAAATATATACAGTATCATTGGCAATACAAAGTTAATTTTGTTTTTCTCTCTCTACTCGACATTTTTTTCCTTTTCGTTTAACACAAGTAATGATGAATGGGGTGGCGGATGCTTCTCTCTCACATTAATAGTTTTTGAATTTGAGCGATTGAATCCTATCTTAAAATTGCACCTTTACGCGAAAACACGCACATACACACAGAGGTATATCTATGTGTATTATATATATATATATATATATATATATATATAATATATATATAATATATATATATATATATATCCATAACATATATATATATATATATATATATATATATATAATATATATATATATGTATATATATATGTATGTATGTATTATACCTCTGGATATCCTTGTGGTTTATTTTGATTGTAATCACCTTATTTTGAAATTGTATGGATAACACCGCACTAAATACTCGTACCTCTTATGTATCATATTCATCTGAATCAATATGTATATATATAGGGAGAAATTACAAAAAAAAAGACGAAGACAGGTGTTGTAGACAACAAACAGATGTATTAGTTTAACGCACGGGAAGTGAAGAAGTCTTTAACGTTTCCAGCCTACGCTCTTCTACAGAAAGGAACACAGCAAGAACACAGCTAGTGGCTGAGCACTCCACAGACATGTGTACCCTTAACGTAGTTCTCAGGGGAGATTCAGCGTGACAAAGAGTGTGACAAGTCTGGCCTTTTGAAATACAAAATGTCGATTAAATCAGATGTTCTTAAAATACCATTATTTCCGCCTACTATGGCGAGGACCCACTTTGTTCTTCCTCTCTTTACCGCTCCTGAGCTATGTCGAAATCCTACAATTAATAAGCAACTTTATATATATTTATATATACATACATGCACACATATACATATATATATATATATATACACGTACATATATATATAAATATATACATATACGTATATATATGTGTGTGTGTATAGAATTATATATACAAATATAATTAGATGTATGTATATTATATATATATGATGTATATATAATGTATATATATATATATGTATATATATATATGCATATATGTGTGTGTGTATCTCTCTCTCTCTCTCAAAACGAGAAAGGAGAAAACTGATTCGAAGACTACAGATCCAACCCATCACTGGAACTGTAAAAATCTGTAAAACTTTGCAGGAGTAAAGTGAATAAGGGAATAGGAGCAGCTATGCAACATAGCGAAATGGAGATGAATAATCAGACAAAAAATACACATCTGCACATATACATACATATATAGATACGTACATACATACATATGTATATAGATATATGTATGTATGTATGTATGTATGCATGTATGTCTGTATGTATGTATGTATGTATGTATGTATGTATGTATGTACGTATGTGTATATATATATATATATATATTAATATATATATAAATATATATATATATATACATATATATATATACACACACAGAGGGAGAGAGAGAAAGAGAGAGAGAGTGATACTATATACATATATAGGTACGCGCATGCAAAACATTTCTTAAGGTTGTATAAGATATGTTTAAAATCGTGTTTCTAGAAATCTCTTATATATTTGGAATTAACAGTCTTTTATGTATTGCAACAGATGCCCGTTTTAAAATTACATTAAACTCGGCTAAACTTTTGTCTTCAATTTAATCTTACAGCCACCTCTACTCAATAAAGCTTATTTTCTCGCCATTTCTGTCCCCACCCACACACCATAATATTTCTTTTTCCGCCCCTTTTATTGACATATCTGCTTAATCTGTATTTTTAATCTGTAAACATTTATTTAATTTTCTATCTCGAATAAAATGAAATTCTTTTCATTGGAATACACAACAAATTTTTTAAAGAAACATCAAGCTACACCCTATTCTTTTGAGTAAACTTTCCTCCCGATTGAAAAGATAAAGAAAAGGGAGGTAAAGCAGCATTGACAGGGCAAAACTTTATTCAATGTTAAAAGTTCAAATCTCGGTCTAGTTGATCGTCGAAATAATTTGAATGCCAGAATTGAATTACATCGTCGTTAAAGTAATAATTATTGTTCTTAAACGTACTTTTAAGGAATAACATTATTTTAATGTCTGCACACAAACACACACACACACACACACACACACACACAACACACACACACACACACACACACACACACATACATACACACACACACATACATACACACACATATGCACACACAAATACATATATGCATGCATGTCAATATATATATATATATATATATATATATATATTATATACACACAAATTGTATAGATGTGTATGTCTCTCTCCCAGTCTCGCTCTCTCTCTATGTGCTGGGTAAAATATCCCTTCATCAGAGATGCAGATACAAATTGTTTTGGCATTGTGCCAATACGAGAAAAAGACTTATTGGTGTCAAGAAATGAGAAATATAATGTCGACAGTGTTTTCAATGTTACTCTTTTTTTTGATCTTGGCGACATGACTGGGTTATTCTGTCGTATTATGTTAAATATAGTAATGTTTATTGACGATGATATTCTATGAATGTTTCTGATCTCTATTGATTTTGTAATGTGTGTTTGATGCTGTTGCAGTGATGAAGGCAACGATAATGATAAAGTTAAAGAGAAAGCGAATGATGTGAAGAGTATTGGTGATGGAGGGTAATAAAAAAGGATGGTGGGAAAGCGTAAGAGGAAGATGATAAGAAACATTTATGTGGATAATGATATGGCAAAGTTATCATTTTAAATATTTGTACCGCTGCTTTCATTAATATTGACCAAGTCATTTTACTAATGGTTGGATGGTATTAACCAAAGGTCAACAATATATATTTCACGATAAAAATATTCTTTTAAAAAAAAAAAATAGCTGTAAATACGCACACGTACGCATAAATAGAAAGCCAGGCATATAATCTATACAGCCATAAATAGATAAACAGTATGAATATAACACACACACACAAACACATACACACTTACACACATACGCACATTTATGCTTGTATATATATATATATATATATACAGATAGATAGATAGATAGATATAAATATAGATATACGTGCGTAGGCATATATGTATGTATATACACACACAAACACACGTATATGCATGTATCTATGTATGTATGTATAAATGTATGTATGTATGTATGTATGTATGTATGTATGTATGTATGTATATATATACAAACGCCAAAAAGTCATAAATATACAAGTCACTGATCCAAATAACTGCATTATCCCTCAAGGACAAACCGATTCCATCTCAAAAAGCTTTCCTCCTACTTTTACTAAACAAATGACCTTATCAGAAGGAAGAGATAGAGGGCCTTCTTCTACGATAATAGACACGAACTTGATGATAGTAGCATTAATAAATATAGCCTTAGATCCTTCAAAACACCTCAGCTCAACCCTCAGCTGGATAAATTCGAATCCAACATCCTTAATATAATCAAGAACTTAAAATCTCCAGATGTAAATCTTCATTCCAAAAACAACTTTCTAAAACAATCAAACTGATTACCAAAACGCACTCTACTCCGATAAATCTGGAAATATATATTCACTTACTATTGATGAATACATTGGCTTTATTAGGAAGGAATTGGACAAGCCTTACAAGATAGCTCCGACTTCCGCCCTGGATACCATTAACATTAGCTCTATAAGCTTGGGAACAAACTTGGAGTAGACGATCGTACAGAGCCCTACAACCCAAGAACTCCGCATTTCAACCTTAAAGACGACAAAGCGAATTTCATAACCAAACCCTGTATAAGGCTCAGTTGCCCTAAGAAATCGGACTTAGGACAAATCAGTAAGAATATACTAGACAATATAATACCTAGAGTTAGAAAGAAATTAGACGTCAATATATAGTCCTGCATAGGTGAGGTTATAACCTGGTTTCACCTCTTGGAAAACAAAAACATCTCATTCCTAAAAATTGATATCAACTTTTACTACGCCTCTATATTCCCTATCCTCCTTAACAAAGCTCTCATTCTAGCTAAAAGCCTAACTAGGCTGACCTCCTTAGAAATAGACGTAATTTTTAACTGCCAGAAAGACACTCATCTCCTTCGACGATAAGCATTGGTGCCAAATTACACTCAGTAATAATGGTTATTTCTTCGATATAACCATGGGCTCATATGACTCTACTCAGGTCACGGATCTGGTCGAACTATAACTCTTCCAACAACTCCTCGTGTATTTTCCTAATATCAAGGGGAGTTTGTATCGGGACGATGGTTACTGGTTGGTTACTACAAGCCTAAATAGATTTACATTAAGGAAGTGTAGAAAAGATTTCATAAATTCTTTGCTAATATTTATCTATCACTTTTGAAAAGACTTACAAAACAGGGTTGCACGTAGGGACTTATGGACTAACATCTACACGATCGGAAAGTTGAACTGTGAACGTTTATGCTTCTCTTTTCTTTTTCATCTTTTTCTTCATCACCTTATTCCTTTTTTCTCATCTTCTATGTCGTTAGGACTTATTATTTGTAAGCTTAGTACTTATTCTATCTATGTCTTTTGCCGAACCGCTAAGTTACGGTTGTCAAGCAATGTTGGGAGGACAAACACAAACACACAAACATACACACACACACACATATGTATATATATATATACATATCTACGACAGGCTTCTTTCAGGTTTCCCTGTACCAAATCCACTCACAAGGATTCGGTCGACCCGAGGCTATAGTAGAAGATATTTGCCCAAGGTGCCACAGAGTGGACTGAACCCAGAACCATTTGGTTGTCATGCAAGCTACTTACCACACAGCCACTCCTGCGCACTTCTGAATTTTTTCTTTGCCAATTCATCCTTTAACCCTTGATAATTTCTGGAACAAATTAGCAAACAAGCTTTACCTTCAATATTGTATTCTATATCTAGTCTCTGGAGATACGACAAGGTTTCACAGATATTAATGGATCCCATGGCATTTGTCAGTAACAAGGACCTGTCGATGATTCAAGAAATTGATTATGCACTAATAGTAACAAAATCTGTTATGACATACACGAAACTTAGTCTATGCAAATGTCGACTTTCTCAAATTGCATACGTTTGGGTCCTTTATTCAGGTCTCAATGAAACTGTGGTTCACTATAATCGGAATTCCGTCGGTTGCGACGACGAGAGTGTTCCAATTGATTCGATCAACGGAATAAGCTGATTGTAAAATTAACGTGCAAGGGGCCTCACCTTCTTCAATTTTGACTGGGTAATTCATAACTGTAAACATGAAATAAATTAATGAATAAATTAGTAAATAAATAAATATTAAAGAAATGACAGTTTTAATATCCACGATTTAATATGGTGCAATGGATTCGAAAGACACAATGTTTGGTAATTCAACACTAATATGAATATATGTAAGCTACCTTCCAGTATGGATCTATCTGTGCTCAAATAAACAAGTATTTTACTTGTGTTTTACAATCAGAAGAATTCACAAATGAGTTAGCAGCCCTGTTTACTCTATAAAACAACCGCTTTCCAACAGTTTCTCAAGTCACAATTAACTGATTATAAAAAGTCATTTTACAGCCTTACTGCTGTATAATCCTCATAATTATAAATTGTAGAACTGAATAATCGGAGTTAAATCCGTCGGTCACATTCAGTGTTTGGATGATCCGAAATGCTGTCCCTTCGGATTGTTCCTGCGAACCATTTCACTCAGCCATCTTTGATCTTAAATCTAAGTGCAAGAGGAACAAAAATCAATAGATGGAAATAGAATGAGCCTGTGTGATGTTATTGAATTTCTCAAGGATATTAATGGCGTTAATGAAGTGAATTAATTAACACAAATAAACAACTTTACACAGATTTCTCCTTGGGAAAATGAAAATTTTGTTTTTTCAACGCTCTCTGACCGAGTCAGGTTCATTTTGATCAAGGATAAATGCCCTCTGCGCTATGAGAGGCGAAACTGTACGTTTATGTTTACAGTGTTGCTCAATAATATAAACCAGGAAACCAAGACAACAAAAAGAACTTCGTGGTCACGTGATCTGCTTAAACTTCATCCGAATTCACTCTCTTGAAAAATGAGAAGGTCTTACTGGATAATGTATTTCTAGTTAACAAGAAGAAAAAACGGGGTGGTAATGATTGGAACCCTTTAACCACAGCCATGCTCAATCAGGTTTCAACTTCGTGTAAAAGCAACAACGATAACAACAACAAAACGATAACAACACAACTCATGAAACCTAATGTGATCAAAAATCGACAGAGAATAGCAAGTTTAAAGTGAAAGGTTCTCACTGCAACGAAAATAATATAAATTAAACCAAAATTAATATTATATATTATATTATATATATATATATATACATATATATATATATATAATATAATATTATATATATATATTATATTATATATATATGTATATATATATATATATATATATATATATATATATGCATGTATGTATGTGTGTGTGTTTGTGTGTCTGTGTTTGTCCCCCTCCCCAACATCGCTTGACAACCGATGCTGGTGTGTTTAGGTCCCCGTAACTTAGCGGTTCAGCAAAAAGAGACCGACAGAATAAGTACTAGGCTTACAAAGAATAAGTCCTGGGGTCGATTAGCTCGACTAAAGGCGGTGCTCCTGCATGGCCACAGTCAAATGACTGAAACAAGTAAAAGAGTAAATGATATATATATATATATATATATATATATATATATATATATATATATATATATATATATATATATATACATACATATATATACATATATATATATATCTTAAGCATGTGTATGCATGTGGGCGTGGGTATGAACAAATATATGATTTCTGAATTTTGACAACCAATTAGCAGAAAATTTATCCTTGACAATTTTATAAAATGCAACAATGGAAATACGTGTAAAACTCAAATCAAATTTGAAAATAGCCACAGAGTATTATTAATGTTACAATATAATAACTCTTGGATTATCTTTTGTATTATCTCAACTGCCAAAATAATTTGTTAGCATGTATCGTTAATTAATTTTCATCGTCTGCAAGGCAAATAGCTATTTAGAAGAAACGCAACTTTGTGTGAAGACAAGATCGTTGGAATCTATCATCTCCTGCATCGTACATTGTTTATTGTAATATTTTCTCTCATAACTATTAGTCATAGAGCAGATAATATAAAATTTATGCTCGGAACATAGTATATTTTAATAACTCAATCAGAAATACAATGGCACTTACTTTCTTAATGAAATATAGCTGCCATCAATATGGCTGTCCGTCGTCACTTAACAAGCTATAATTAGTTATGAAATTCCTCGTAAACTAATGTTTTATCACATTTGAGGGCTAATTAGTCCTCAATATTCAATGTATCAAGATAGAATGGCATTCTTGGGACTGAAACACGTTGATATCACTAAACAATTAAACTGTTTTCATAGCAAAAGAAATTGGTGTCTCAAGATAATTTTGGGATGGCCATTTAAAAATCCATATTCAAAACTTGTCTATCATGTCTAGAGTTTATGAAATTGGATTCTCCTTATTTTATGCATATGTTATAATCACTACACGTGGAGGCGCGTAGCTTAGTGGTTAGGGTGTCAGCAATCATGATCGTAAGATTGTGGTTTCGATTCCTGGACCGGGCGGCGCCTTGTGTTCTTGAGCAAAACACTTCATTTCACTTTGCTCCAGTCCACTCAGCTGGCAAAAATGAGTAACGCTGCGATGGACTGGCGTTCCGTCCAACTGGGGAACACATACGCCATAGAAACCGGGAAACCGGGCCCATGAGCCTGTCTAGGCTTTAAAAGGGCGCATTTATTTATTATTTATTATAATCAATACATAGTCTTGATGCTTTGCTTGTAACAAGGTGGTCATAACATTTTATCTATCATATTTACTTTTTCAGGTCTTTTGGTAGAATTCCGAAAAGCATCAAAATGTTGTGCATGCGTAATTACCGCATTACTTTCTGCTATGCTTGCCAAAAAAACATTGAAGGGCCACAGTGATTTGCTTAAATATACAGCCTAACTACAAGTCATATATTTTGTTTGGCAGGGAGGAGATCGAGAAGGAAACTGCGCCCTGCTGATTCGCTGAGCATATATTGTGCTATGCAAATTACAAGTGTTACCAAATTAATAAAAAAACAAATTTTAAAAAACCATGTCTTTCGCAGTCTCTATTCGATGTGGGCCCAGAAACCACTTCGCAGATTCTTACGTTTGTTTAACAAAAACAAATTATTTTATGTGGTAGAATCTACTAATATATAATTCTCGTGTGTTTTTGTCCGTCACAAAGATGACCGACGAAGGAAGGGCTGATGACAAACTGAACGGCGTCTGTGTGTATATGTATAACGAATTGGGTACTCTCTCTTTACTCTTTTACTTGTTTCAGTCATTTGACTGTGGCCATGCTGGAGCACCGCTTTAGTCGAGCAAATCGACCCCATGACTTATTCTTTGTAAGTCTAGAACTTATTCAGTCGGTCTCTTTTGCCGAACCGCTAAGTTACGGGGACGTAGCATCGGTTGTCAAGCGATGTTGGTGGGGACAAACACAGACACACAAACACACACACACATACATATATACATAAATACAACGGGCTTCTTTCAGTTTCCGTCTACTAAATTCACTCACAAGGCGTTGGTCGGTCCGGGGCTATAGTAGAAAACAGCTGCCCAAGGTGCTACGCAGTGGGAATGAACCGGGAACCATGTGGCTGGTAAGCAAGCTACTTACCACACAGCTACTCCTACGCCTATAAGCCACTCCTACATTGGTTCTTATGATTATGTGAATGTTTGTGCGTGTGTGTGTGTGTGTGTGTGTCTGTGTGTGTGTGTGAGGGATAGTAAAATATATTTATATATCCACCGATGGAAGTGCGATGGTGAAAATTCAACGGTGACAAAAAATCAGAACTCATTTACACAGACATATATACATATATAAACAGGCACACTTAAAGAGGAAGGAAGGAAGGAAGGAAGGAAAGAAGGAAGGAAGGAAGGAAGGAAGGAAGGAAGGAAGGAAGGAAGGAAGGAAGGAAGGAAGGAAGGAAGGAAGGAAGCGGGCTGTGATAAACTATACAAAACCGCGTTCGCTACAGATTGTGCTACTCATACATATAAATGAATACATACATACATACATACATATATATAACAGGACATGTTTTGGACTCCTTTGATCTCTTCAGCGAATTAAAGTGTGACAGTTACCGAACAGAAAATCATAGAAGTGTGTAGGATTATTTGTGAACGAAGCGAGTGCAATGTAATAACATATGAGACACCGAATGGGGGAAATGGTTAGATATATCTACAGAAGGATAATTGTTACGTGAGAGCAAATAGTTCATGGAGTAGGTCATGAAATTTTAATGAACTAAAATTAATGGTGATAACTTCATATAAATGCAGGGACGGTAAACCTGAAAAATTTAATTAATTAACATTAATTAAATATCGAGAACAATGTCAAGTGAGTCAATATGAAAGTAATCAAAATTGATTGCATATGAAAGCAATTGCTCTTTAATTAATTTTAACTAGAATTAGTCATTTAGATTGCGATTATTCTCTTCCCGGTGTAATTTTACTAAATTGAAATGTTTTCGGTAACTTTATCAAATATGAAACACCAACTACACTGTTAAGTGATCGCGCAGATGGTGTACCTGAGGCTTTTCGTTCAGCCGTGCTTTGTTGTTATCATGCAGCAATGTCTTTCAGCAAAACTTTCTCTCACTCATTCCTCTTGTTTCTGTTGTACCTGTATTTGAAAGGGTCGGTCTTGTCATACACTGTGTCACGCTGAATCTGTCCGCGAACTACGTTAAGGGCACAAGTGTCTGCGGAGTGCTCAGCCACTTGCACGTTAATTCCACGAGCAGGCTGTTACGTTGATCGGCACAACTAGAACCCTCGTCGTCGTAACCGACGGAGTGCCATGATATATTACAGGAAAAATCAAAAGCAACCATTTGGGTTATCCCAGAAACAGCTGTAAAGACTTCAGTTTCAATTGTTCTAAATGACTTGAGATACTCGTTCTCCCTTAGTTTTCATCTTTCCTCTAATATAATATATAAATGCTATACGGAACCCTAACACGGATCCCTACATCCTGCCTTTAGCTGTGATCTTGGAACCTAATGGTCGACCAACTATAGCACTTATCGTTCAGATCACAAGTGAACAAAACCCCCCATATTCCTTATCAACATATGTATGTGTGCATGTGTGTGTGTGTGCTTATTTTGTTTTTGCTTTGAGTTTTATTTAAGATTTTCGTAAGAGAGCTGAAGCTAGTCGCTAACAGAGCGACAAGTTTATCTGAGTTAAGAAAATTCCCAGTGCTTATAAATGTGTGGCTGAATAGGTGTGAATTGGCTGAGCTGTCGATGCACGCAACCAAGTATTTGCTTCTATTCATCTAAAGAAGCTCAGATATTGAAGCGTTAGAAAGCTTTAAAAAATGTCACTGTGCTGCTAATACACTTGGAGAACCCGCGTCAGTTTCTTTAAAGGATTGAATTCTCTGTCAGAAGCAAGATGAAGATCGGGTCCGCGTTGCAGTGGCCCCAGGTTCCTACCGAAAAAAACATTTGGACTATCTATTCCAGAGACCTTATTGTCATTACTTAATTAATTATAGTAATTCTTTATCGATTGTTTTCCTCTTGGGTCTACGGGCAGCCGTATTATGAATAATAGATTTATTAAAACATTCATACATTCATACACACACACTCACTACCATATGATATGTATGTACAAAGGTGTATACATACTTTCAGGCATTCATTCACACGCGCGCCCGGAGCACACACACATACTCACACACACATACACACACTCACATACACAAATGAATTATATACCAATGAGTTACAAGACTCTCCGTCTACCATATTCATTCACAAGGTATTGATCAACCCACAATATCAAGGACTTTCCAGGTTGTCGAGCTCTAAAATCAGACCTGACATCACGTGGTTACATGAATGTCCTTGCTTTGCAGCTCTCCTTACACCTGTATGTATAAATTATATGTGGCTGTGTGTTAAGTAGCTTGCTTCCCAACCACATGGTTTCGAGTTCAGTCCCACTGCATGGCACCTTGGGCAACTGTCTTCTACTATAACCTCGAGCCGACCAAAGCGTTGTGAGTGGATCTCGTAGAGGGAAACTGAAAGAAGCCCGTCGTATATATATATATATATATATATATATATATTTTAGTATTTTTTGTGTCGCTGTTTGTCCCCTTCCCCGCCATCGCTTGTCAACCGATATTGTTGTGTTTATTTCCCCATACTAGGCTTATAAAGAATAAGTCCTGGCGTCGCTTTTTTTCTCCTAAAACCCCATCAAGGTGGTGCTCCAGCATGGCTGCAGTTAGATGACTGAAACAAGTAAGAGAATAAAAGAACAAAATAAATATAAATCTACACAGAACATTACGTAATATCTGTGTACGCGTGTGTGTATGTGCGGGCGTGCTAGTTCGAGCGCGCGTTCGTGTGTATTAAGACAATGATACACACAAACATGTATACATATCAACTTATATTCACTAAATAACAAACCTTTGGAATGATTTTACTTACCTGTTTTGTTGAGACCAGTTTTGTTAAGGCGGCAAGCTGGCAGAGGCGTTAGCGCACCGGGCGAAATAATTAGCGGTATTTCGTCTGCCGCTACGTTCTGAGTTCAAATTCCACCGAGGTCGACTTTGCCTTTCATCCTTTCGGGGTCGATTAAATAAGTACCAGTTACGCATTGGGGTCGATATAATCGACTTAATCCGTTTGTCTGTCCTTGTTTGTCCCCTCTGTGTTTAGCCCTTTGTGGTCAATAAAGAAATAAGAATCGTTAGCACACCAGGCGAAATGCTTAGCGGTATTTCGTCTGCCGTTACGTTCTGAGTTCAAATTCCGCCGAGGTCGACTTTGCCTTTCATTCTTTCGGGTCGATAAATTAAATACCAGTTACACACTGGGGTCGATGTGATCGACTCAATCCCTTTGTCTGTTCCTTCTATGTTTAACCCCTTATCGGCAATAAAGAAATGAGTTTTGTTGAGACCATTTTGGTTGAATTCTTCTAAGTACTTGAAAAAATAATCTCAAGGAAAGCAATGAGACAGTGTCGCATAATAAACCAAAGTTTTGTTGATGAAGACTTTTAACGACACCCTGCCAAACACGTAATGTGTACATAAGTAATTAACTATTACAGAAACTTATTAATCACGAAAAGACGTAATTTAATTAAGCGTATACATTATTCCTGATGAAAGTAATCCTTACGTTATATTATTCGCTAAGGCAAAACAGTAAGACTTGCTTTCGTTTTTAGCTCGTCTTTATGAGGAATATTATCGGAGACGTAATATTTTTTTTCCCTAATCTCTGCTTAAAACATTGTTTTTGTTATTTCTCGTGCTGGAAACATTGGAAACAATGAAAGCATCACAACTCTAACAAAGATACATAGGAAATGGTTTAGAGAAGGGAAGACAGTTGGTTGCGGGGGTGATGATGAAGGTGCGGTAGGTTGTACAGACGAGGGAGAAGGTGTTTTGGACAAGAGACAGGATGTCTGGATCCAGTGAAGGTCTAGAATATACAGCGGATGGACAAAATAATGGAAACACCTAGCATCATAGCATCATAATTTTGAAGTATCTATAAAACCGTCAAAAGCTTGTTTATTTTTATTTTTTATTTATTATTAGTGTTGCTTAATACGTTTTGCTAAAATTGTTCTTTATTTTCAGATATCACTAGAAAAAGGTAATCGAAATTAAAATGATAGATCTATCAGACTTTCAAAGAGGTCAAATTGTTGGTGCTCGTATGGCAGGCGCTGGCGTAATGAAAACAGCCGAAATGTTTGGTGTATCAAGAAGTAGTCTCGAATGTAGTGAAAGATTTTGAGAAAGAGATAATAAACCTCCTCGTCAAAACAAAACTCCGGAAGAAAACCAAAACTTTCAGTTGGACTGAATTGTTAGAAAGGATCACAAAAATACAGCTCCCAAAATTACTGCAGAGCTTAATGGCCACCTCGAGAAGCTAGTTTCCACAAAAACTGTTCGTCTGGCGCTGCACAAAGCCAGATTTCAAAGGAGGGTTGCAATCGGACTCTTGAGCAGTGGAAGAAAGTTATTTTCTCGGACGAGTCATCCTTTACCTTATTTCCAGCCACCAGCCGAGTATACGTGTGGAGACAGCCAAAAAGAACCATTTGACCCAGACCGCCTTCTTCCAACTGTTAAACATGGAGAAAGATCTGTGATGATCTAGGGAGGCTATGTCTTGGAAGTCCGCCGGCCCAATGGTTTCCCTTCATAGCAGAATTAATAGTCAAAACTATTTAAGCATTTTATCTGAACAAATTCATCCTATGTTTGCGGAACCGTTTTCGGAGAGAAACGCAATCTTTCAGGATGATAATGCACCAATTCACACAGCTAGAGTTGTTACTGAATAGCACGAGATACATTCTAATGAAGTTGAACATATTATCTGACCACTACAGTCCCCCGATCTCAATATTATTGAACATTTTATGGTGCATTTTAGAAAAACAAATCAAGAGTCGATATCCCCCACCAGCATCACTACAAGCAAACACCTCCTCGTCGAAACAGATGCATAAGTGAAGCAATGCGTGTTTGATTAACAAGTTCGAATCACGGCATTGTATTTTGGGCATTGAGTCCCAATGCGTGGAATCTCAACAACGTGGGTAAATGGTTTCTACTTTACCATTGCACCGATCAATGATGTATGAATGGGGTCGGACAACGGAAGGTTAATGTTGAGCATACTCTAGTGGCAGTAACGGGAGAGTTGTGTTACAAAGCAGCGGTTGCTCTTCTTTTTGACATGCGTGTGTGTGTGTGTGGTGTGTGTGTGTGTGTGTGTGTGTCTGTCTGTCTGTCTGTCTATCTATCTATCTATCTATCTATCTATCTACTATCTATCTATCTATCTATCTATCTATCTATGTAGCTGTCTGTCTCCTTTTTTCAATAATAATTTGCTACGATTCAGCGCCCAACTTCCTTTTTAATATATATGTAAACCTAATATGACCAACATAAACAAGAGCATACACTGCTGCACACATCTAAGCTGCACACATCTACACGGAGGTGTAGCAGGTGATGCAGTAGAGATTTGCTTGAAACTATCAAATGTCGAATATCATTATCAAGATCATCATCATCAAAACCACCACCACAACCGTCGTCGTCATCATCATCATCATCATCATCATCCCACTTCAGATTTTCATTCTTTCAGGGTCGATGAAATGCATACTAGTCAAGTACTAGGGGCCAATATTATTGTCTAGCACCATCATTCAAATTTCAGGCCCTTATTATCTAAGAAACAATAATTAAAATTATCATTATTGCCATATTAATGAATACTGTTTAACTGCTTACGTTTGCAGTCGTTGTCATTCTTGATATAAATGTAATTGTCTGCCTTTTATTTCATTTATTTTATCTTTTTCGCCAATCAGATAGTATTTACCCAACCCCTGTTTGTGACTCATTGTATCAAATCCTGAAATTTCCCAAATGATATTTCACAAAACACTGTAACAAGAGAAACGTTTTGCTGATTTAATAATCTTGGAATCTCTTGAGACAGTTTTGGCAGTAATATTCTCTTTCGTTGCGTGCTTTAATTTTCTGAAAATATTTTCTTTTCTAACAGATGAAAATATTCTATATAAAAGAAGACAGATACGAGCTCATATTCACCAATATCAAAACCAATTAAGATTTCAATGTTTTTGAATTAATACATTTCCCCACTTTTTTTTAATGAGAGTAACTGACGTTAAAACACTACAGAATATTATTTTCATTAAAAATACATCCGTCAGAGATCTAGATATGATAAGTCATCTATGGTGTGTGAATGATAATCAGAGAAACATTACTGTTATATAGCTAGGCAGATATATTAAGGCAGAAGATATCAGTTACGTTATAAACTATTAGGATACATTGCTATGAGTTGGGGAAGGGAGATCCCTTGCAATTATATTTTATCAAGATAAGAATTCTGCTGAAGGGCGACGAGTTCACTGAAATATTGAGGTGGCTACATTCAGTTTCAATTCGTTCTCACTAATTCTAAGATTTCTCGACCACAAACCCGTCTATAGCTTATCCAATTAAAATAAGTTAACAGATAAACAGACAAGCGGGCCGATATATTTGCATGCCCTTATATATACGTATATTTGTGTGTGTTGTGAGAATAGAGAAGTAGGAGATTTGAAAAATAGATTGGAAATAAGCTCCCAAACAAGAGTTACAGACTCACTTAAAAATATGTACGGACCAAAGTATAAGCTTTTCATATCAATGATCTATATTCTGCCATCTGTTTTAAATGCATCGCCATCAAAGATATCGGGTTGTAAAACCTTTATCTGACGATTGATATGCTTCAGTGTTACGTGTATTTATGTAAAAGTATAAGGGTGGACTAAAAGGTACATAGGCTGATTATGAAGGAGTGACGCTAGAGCAGTAGAATCTTGCATGCATTAGTTTCACCCCTTCTTAATGAAAACTATAATTGATTTTTTCCAGGTAAACTGACACCTGACTGTTCAAAGAAGACTTCAAGTGTAACTAGCAGCGACTTCTCTAGAAAATAAACGGAATTTGGTATAGGGATGTTATCAAGTGCCTTCAGATAAAAGGGTTTAGCTTCAAAGGGACATTCAGGCTGACATGTTTGTAACATTGGGCGATAATGTTCCAGCTTTATTAACAGAGCAAAAGTAGGCAACTGAGGAAGGGAAAAACCCGAAGATGACCCAAGTTCGGGACTTCCTACGACTCTCACCACCGAGGAAAACAAGGTAATGGATGACAAACAGTTGACTATAAATCAAATAGCCAGTGCTGTTAGCATATCGCATGATAGAGTTGAGAATATTCTGCACAATGTACTTGGCATGACGAACGTTTATGCTCGGTGGGTGCAATGTTTTCTGATGCATTATCAAAAGCGCACCAGGGAAAATCTAACATTTCTTTTAGGCAGATCCAGCTCATTTCTTTGAAAGTTTCCTAACGAAAGATGAGTGCTAGGCTGATTACTTTGAGCCAGAAACAAAGAAACAATCCATGCGGTGGAAACATCTCTCCTCACAACTTTAGTGAAGGTCATCTGCAGGGAATTTGATGGCCTCAGTTTTGGGGGATTGTGTTTATTAACTGTGTTCAAAAGGGCTACACCATATATGGAAACTAGTATACCAACAAACTGAGGCAGTTACGAAAGGCTATCAAGAGTCAACGCCTAGCAAAATTGAGGAAAAGTGTCTTGTTTCATAAGGACAATATTTCAGCACACAAGCTCTTGGTCTCAAGGGTTACTGTGCGTGAGTGTGGCTTTTGAATTGGTTCATCGGCCCCATCTGACTATTATCTGTTCCCCAACAGAAATAAAAATACTTGGCTGGGAACAGGTATCGCAGTGATAATGATGTCATATCTGCTGTTGCTACCAGTTACATTTGGAGTTTTCTTTGAAGAGGGAGCTAGCAGTTTACCTGGAAAGAAGCAATGCAGTTATAATTAAGAAGAATTGAAATTAGTGCATGCAAGATTCCACAGAAAGAGCGTCACTCCTCAGCTCAGTCAGCCTATGAACTTTCCAGCCCACCCTCGTATGTGTGCAAGAAAATCTACTTATATAGAGTCAGACTAAAAACGTGGACCTTTGGGGGTAAAGACATTTTTGGCGTAATGGCAACATCATTTCTCTAAGCAAACAGTCATTAAATAACACCTTCTTTACGAAGCACTACTAGGGATTAATTTGTTCTTGTTTAGCTTAGATCATGGAGTCAATTTTAGTACATAACCAATTGAAGACTGTATTATCCGTTGTGCCTTTCGGCCTTCCATGTGTGCCGCGGCAAAAGTGAGATTTGACAGATAATTTTATACGGGAGTGCTTCACGCAGAAGTTTCCCAAATTAGTTGTTTTCTTCACCGTTTATAGTCCTTCATTATAGTCGAGTATAAACGAATGTCAAAAATATGATTTTAATTTCACCGACTATATTTGTTATAACAGGAAAAATGTGTAACGCTGCGATGGACTGGCGTCCCGTCCAGCTGGGGAGCACATAGGCCATAGAAACCGGGAAACCGGGCCCATGAGCCTGGCTAGGCTTTAAAAGGGCGCATTTATTTTATATTTTTAGCTTAGATCATCTTTTATGAAACAAATGTGTGGGTAACGATAGTCTATCATTGGTCATGTTACCTTTAAAACAAAATTATATGCAGTCCCTGATCTTGTAATATGCGACAGAACTGTATAAAAACCATGGTTTGTTATCTCGTAATCCTCAGTTAAACTTCTGATCAGAACAATCTGCTTTAATACCAAGTTTCAGTTAGTCATCTCGATCAGCCATGATATTTTACCCAAACATCCAGGATAATCGTGAATAGCAACTCAGTTAACTTTTCAATCGTCGACACAAGGTATCTACCCTTAGTTGGGTATTTAATATCTCGATTACTTTTTTGCCTTGTACAACAACCTAGACATGGTTTGTAGGATATAAATAATAATATCATCCAATGTATCTTTTGTAGGTCTAAGTCGAATTTTGTTAAACAAAGTTGAGTTATTTCTTCTCTAAGTAATGTTATGTTCCTAAGCCAACTCCTGTATAAAGTTATGCGCTGACTCCATAATTATCTCATCACTATTTCAGCGTGAACAGCAAAACAGCCCAGAGATGCCTTTAACACTTTCCGAAATAATTACAATAATATGAGTCATTAACTAATGTTGTTTTTTTTTTCTAATCGCAATTTCAGTTAGATTTTCTTTTACAAATTTTGCAATTTATAGGCTGATAATACTAATGAAAGTATTCTTATATGGAATACGAATTAGTGATTGGTCTCCAATTTGAACAAATAGTATATCTCCATTGAATCTAACAGTTTAACATTCTGCATCTATGCTTCCATAATTTCTCTATCTTTCACCAAATTTGAAGTGGTTGATAGCATTATATTTATCAAGACAGCAAGAGGCTTATTAATGAAACTTGCCATGCTTGCTTATTAACTCGCTGTCGTGCTGTGAATGTTATCGCTAAAAGGGGATTTGGAAATATTTGAAAAACAATAATGAGAGTAATGTTGAATAGGAAAAACAAATAGATAAAAAGAAGGAAAAAGAAACAGATATCCGCAAAGAAGGCACATGGGTGGAGAAATGGAATAGATATTTGCTGAGAGAATCCCTCTAGTAATATGAGACCATCACTGAAGGAAGTTGTCTCCATTCTGATAATTGAAGGGCATCCTAAAAAGGTCACGTATAACTCCAGTAGCATGCCCATCATCACTGATGGAAGGGGGAACATTCTATTCAGCTTTCTAACCCCCTTTCTCTCATAAAAAAGTCCTTAGGAAAGGAGAGAAGAAGAAGAAGAAGAAGAGAGAGAGATAGGAGAGAGAGAGAGAGAGAGAGGAGAGAGAGAGAGGGAGAGAGGAGGGAGCGGGTGAGGGATTCACAGACACGTCACCGAATTGCATCTAAAACCCAGATGTCACTTTTGCAAGGCATTCGATCAATCAAGCTAATGGAAAAATTAAAATTAATTAAGATTTAGGCTTGTAAAGCTGTAGTGAGTAGCAGCAACATCAGCAGTGACATCATCTGTAGCAGCAGCGGCAGCAGCAACAGCAGCAGCGGTGGAGGCGGCGGTGGTGGCGGCAATAACAGCCACAATAACAACGGCAATTTTCAATAACGAGAACAAAACCGATGAATAATAACAATATAAACATCGTCGCCATCTTCGTCGCCATCATGGCTGTCGCCGTTCTCGTCATCATTGTCACCATTAGCATTCCCTTCATAATCAGCAGAACCACCACAATTATTAAACCACTCTGTCACCACCACCACCACCACCACCACCACCACCACCACCACCACCACCACCACCACCACCACCACCGCCACCACCGCCATCACCACCACCACCACCACCACCACCACCATCACCGCCACCACCATCACCACCACCACCACCAAAATCACCACCATCATCAACATGAAAACCACCACCACAACCACCACAACCACCACCACCAAAATCACCGCCACTACCACTACCACCACCACCACCAATTCCACTAACACCAACTCCACTACCACAGCCACCTTCCATTCCACCCATTCATCATCATCATCATCATCATCATCATCCTTACCTACAGCAATTACCGAACTATGGCCTCCTCCGCCACCACTACTATCATTAGCGTCCCCACAGCATTAGCATCATCCTGATCTACGTCAGAAAAATCAGTAGCAGCAGCAGCAAAAACAAATTTAATCATGAATATAATATCCGAAATAGCAGAAACACACCAATAATATGAATAAGACAACACCACTTCAAGTGCAGCAGCAGCAGCAGGAGCCGCAGCAGTAGCACCGACATTCTCTTTGTCTTCCTCCTCTTCCTGTTCCTCTTTCTCATTCTCATCATCACCCTCCTCCTCAGCATCATTTTCCTTTTTCGTTCCTTCATTTCCCACCCCCCTCTCTTAATTATAACAGCAGTAGCAACAGCGGCAGCATCGCCAGTTGCAATTAATTAAAACTCCACAACAGCAACAGCAATATCAACACGAGATAATGAGGGAGTTTCTACATGTTCACGCGACTCACCAGAATTAACAACCAAATCTCCCAAGCATTAAACACTCCAATACGGAATAAAGGCCACATTGCACCTTATGTCCACGTCTATACAGAACCCGAAGAAAAAAGACTAGGAATTTATATTCCATTTCTATCCAACCATTTATTTCATAAAGAAATGTTCTTAGTTCATAAAAGTAAGGCTATCACCGCAGGAGCTTTATTTTGTATGCAGTTTGGTAATAGTTTAAACCCCAGATGAGGCTTAGTTTAAGCATTAAACAGTGCTTCCCAAACGGGGTCCATGGTCCACGCAACAAAATAAGAAATTTCTGAGACCTTGGAATTACGTAATAGTCATAATATTCATAATTAGCAGATAGAATGTGCAGAAAGTCATGCATATGCAATCAGCTGATGGTCGCGTAGTAACAATACGGTAATACCAGCTTCCTTCGTCTGGAGGGAAAATATAGTATATAAATGACGGGTAATATAACTTCGTTACAACCAGGTTAGGGTCTACATTGGCGTCGTTATTGCATTCAATCGCCGCCACCGAGTTCACATGAATTCATTCTCATTTCGATCCTTTAAATTTTCTACTTTCCTGGTTACATGCATAACCCCAAGTCTCGAAATATTCCCTAGAATTTATCCTGGTCTATAATCTGTGATGCTCCGATGTATAAAACTGATCTCCGAGTTTGGAAATTGTGTTCAAGGAAATCCCGCAATATTCGTTGCCACCACAACATCCTATTACTTAATAGGTTTATTGACGTAATCTTTTCATGTAAGCACAAATTTTATTCCTTGTTTGCTCATTACATAATCTCTATAATTTCTCCTAATTACGATTAAACCCTAACTTATCAATTAGCTATGCTAGAAACATATCCCTCATCTGTTACTTTCTTTTTCTATCCCGAGCACCACTCCTAGCACCACTATCCATAATTCAGCGTGCCTTCCTCTGCCGCTATCCCATACTCGTTTCTCGAAAATCTTCCTTGCTTCTTCCTGTGTGTATATATGCTTGTGTGTCTGTGCCCCACCCCCACAACATCGCTTGACAACCGATGCTGGTGCGTTTACGTCCCCGTAACTTAGCGGTTCGGCAAAAGAGACCGATAGAATAAATACTAGGCTTACAAAGTATAATTCTTGGTGTCGATTTGCTCGACTAAAGGCGGTGCTCAAGCATGGCCACAGTCACATGACTGAAACAATTAAAAGAGTAATTAATTTCAGTGATTCGTAGTTTATTGCATGTTAAATTTTTACGACACACCATAACTTCCCAACGATCCGCTGCATAGAAATATTGAAATTTTGACTTCATTAATAAGTTCTAAGACCAAAATATTTTCCGAAGCTGTCTCCTGTACTTTGAAAATCATTAAAATAATATTAGTCATCGCCCTAATATTATATTTTTCTCACCTCATAAGTATTTCTAATTAGTTATTTATTGTGCAATACATTAAATATGCTAACAATTAATTATTTTGCTTCATGCGCATGGCGTCTCCATGCAATTATTTTCTGTGATTTGTCAGTTGTTCGATCTCGGTTGTTCGATTTTGCCTATGATTGAGGAGACAGTAACGAGGAAAAGATACTTGATGCCGTTAAGTGTCGAGATGAATCTATCCTCTTTAACAGTTTCAGCTCGGAAACCGTGGCCATGAAGGGGCATCGCCGTTAGCTTCCCTTCAACTATTTGGAAAGGGTGTCTGATGCTTCTACTCTCATCTGAATTTCCGCCGCTAGGTTGGTTTAACTGTACGAACTTCTATGAATAATCTCCACTTTAATATAATAATAATAATAATAATATAATAATATAATAATATAATAATAATAATAATAATAATAATTGTGTACAGTGCTCAGGTGCACTACAACATCTAAAGTGATATATAATCAGGTGTAGTTTCGGCGGATTTCGGAAAGCATGAGGGCCTTAAAGGATGCAGTGTCATGGCAGTCAACAAGACGCAGGCAGTTTATTCCATGCTTCAGCAACTCTGAGCGTGAAAAAATGTTTCCGAAAGTCATGGGAGCTGTGTTGTTTTCTGACTTTGTAGGCATGTCCACGTGTGTTAGACACATGGAGATCAAAATGGTGTTCAGTGTTGTTGTTGGTGAGGTGGTTGATAACTTTGTGGGTGTTTACCAAGTCCGTCGCCAGACGCCGGAGCTTCAGTGAATCCATGCCCAGGGAAACAAGGCATTAATTACCTGCTCATTTTTTAATATCACTGCAAATGTGTACCTTATTCTATTACACATAGTTGTTTTATCAAATCTCGAATAAACCAAGAAAATAATGCACAAGAGGCGTAACAAAATACTTTAAGAATTAAACAAGCACTCTTTTATCTTTGTTTCAAGCAAGAACGAGAAGAAAATAGTGAACGCTGGAAGAAATATTTTCTTTCAAAAGAAGGAAGGTAGAAGAGAGAGAAAGAAAAACTTCCAGTCCTTAGAACATCGTGCAGCAAAAGAAAGATGGTCAGATGAGAAAAAAAAGATGGACGATGGTCACGAGTGAGCAACGAGAGAGAGAGGGAACAGAGAAAGAAGGGGAGAGAGAGAGACAAACAGAAAACGTTGAAGGGGAGAAAAAGGGAATTAGAGAAGGATTAGAGATTTAGAAAAGGATTTATTGTTTATATTATTATTTAATTGAACGTCACGCATCCATTTCCAACTAAGTTGATGTTTACCGTTCTTATGCGACTCTACTCTATACTGTCTTCTCACCATCCATCTCTAATTCCCTCTGCTTCCCTTCAACGTTTTCTATATATCTATATCTCCCCTCTTTTCCTTTCTCTCGTTGCTAACACGCGACCATCGTCCATCTTTTTTTCAACACGTGATCATCTTTCTTTTCCTGCACGACGTTCTAAGGACTGGACGTTTTTCTTTCTCCCTCTTCTATCTTTTCTCTTTTGAAAGAAAATATTTCTCCCAGCGTTCACTATTTTCCTCTCGTTCTGGTCTAACAGAACTCCATGTTTGTTGTTGTTCGGGTTCCTTGTATGTCTCAACTGTCCTGTTTTTGTCTCAAATTTGATCCTCCATAAATCCCAAATTTTATTTTGGAATTTATAGGAGCAACTGTCTTCGAAGACTCATATCATCGTTGACTACGCGAAATGAGGAATAGATACCAGCAACTGATGAAGGGTAGTTCTCTGTGTTACTTGTCCTGTTTTCCATTTTTCTCTTGTTCTTTACGTATATACCGCGTTTGTTTTCGTACTTCATGTTGCTTACACAGTTGATGACGTCCTGTACCCATAATGAATATATATATATATATATATATATATATATATATATATATATATATATATATATATATACCCGCGTACACACGCACACATACGTGCATACATACTTACATACATACATACATACATACATACATACATACATACATACATATATATATATGTATGTATGTATATATATACGGATATATATATATATATGAATTTTTGCATAATGAGATAAAAAAGACCAAGGCTGTATAGATATTAGAGCATTTATAGATAGAAGGTCTTACAGCTGTTTCTAGAATATTAATTAATAATAATATCCCTTCATCGGAGACGGTGTGAGAGGAAAAATTAAGTTATAGTTAGTTTCGATGTGATGCAAAATAGAGAGTGAGGTGGAGGAAAGAAAATAGATGTAAGATATGTATGGGTATTGAGTTCATAAATCCGTATTATAGGCATAATGGTATATATGTGTATTATTCCAGTACTGTTTGAGTAAAATCCAAAAGTCCAACAGAGTTTAATATGAGTCCATCCAAATGTAAAGTTTATAAGCAATGTAAGATTCTCTAAAAGCTGGTCATTCCCAGTAGGGAATTTATATAGAGTGTAGTAGATTCAAGGTTTGTATTTAAATAGTTTAATATTATCGAACGATGAACTACTGGGAAATGATTGGAAATTCAAGTTTAATACAATACAAAAATTACTGATGAAAATAGGCCCTTTATTGAAGGCCTATTGAAGAATACCTAGCGGAAGATTTTATTATGTAACGTTTTATAATATAATGTTAATGATTTTTCGGAGTTAAAATCCCAGGAAAGTTGACTTTCTCTTTTATCTTTTCGTAGGTCGATGAAATACACACCGATTGACCCCCGGGGTTCAACGTAATCGACTTACTTACTCCCGCGAAATTGTTGCCCTTTTGCCGAAAATTGAAATCAATATAATGTAAATGACGAAAAGAGAATTAAAAATGTAAGACTATAAATATATACTTGCATTGTGGCTGTGTGGTAAGTAGCTTGCTTACAATCCACATGGTTCCGGGTTCATTCCCACTGCGTGGCACCTTGGGCAAGTGTCTTCTACTATAGCCTCGGGCCGACCAAAGCCTTGTGAGTGGATTTGGTAAACGAAATCTGAAAGAAGCCATTCGTATATATATATATATATATATATATATATATATATATATATATATATAATATATATATATACACAAATATATATATGTGTGTGTATATGTTTGTGTGCCTGGGTGGCCCCTCCAACACCGCTTGACAACTGATGCTGGTGTGCTTACGTCTCCGTAACTTAGCGGTTCGGCCCTAAGAGACCGATAGAATAAGTACTAGGCTTCCAAAGAATAAGTCCTGGGTTCGATTTGCTCGACTAAAAGCAGTGCTCCTGCATGGTCGCAGTCGAATGACCGAAACAAGTAAAAGAGTAAAAAGAGTAAGAGCTGTGCACACACGCACAGGTGCACACACACATGCGCGCACATACTTATGCTTGTCTGTGTGTGTGTGTGTTTATACCTGAACACACCTGTATCTGAATGATGCTTGTATGGACGCGTGTGTAATTGCGTGTGCGTGTGTGTGTGTGTGTGTGTTGTGTGTGTGTGTTGTGTGTGTGTATGTGTGCATTTAATTTTGTATGTCCTTACTCAGGATATGGGAATCAATTCGCAGCGCGTTCTAATTTATTCAGCTGCGAAACGGATCGTCGCAGTAAACAGCTGGTTCCCAGATATATTCGAAAATGAAAAACATGCGGGGCAAATGTTTTACATAGTAGTCGCCAAACACTTCATAAATGCACACACACGTACACAAACACACACACAAAACACACACACACACACACGTACACACTCACACACGTATATACACACACGCATGTGCAGATTCCTGCATACACATATATATATATATGTGATTGTGTTTGTGTGTTCATTTCCATTTGCAGATTGCAGGTGTTAAATTTAGACGACACCACGAACACTTACAATTGTAAAGTGTGTTTTCCTTTCGGTCTATTATTTCCTTTCAATGTGTTTTTATGCAATACTTATCCGTCACAGACTTCAGATTCTCTCCTTATTCTCGTTATTCGCTTTCACTATTTTTATAAATATTTTTATTCCATTTCTTATTATCTAATGATGTAAGAGTTCGCTTGATTAAAAAGCTATTTTAAGTACTTCTATTACAGTTAGGCGTGTGTGCATGTCTATATATGTGTGTGTGTTTGACTATACATAGACATATACATATGTGTGTGTGTGTGTTGTTTTTTTAGTCCGTTTAAAAACATAAGATTTTAAATTGCTTTCCATTCGGATCAGGCTTATGTAATATTTATTTAGCTGTCAGGTCTATATACAATTTATTGTCTTCCTTTAGCTTGGAGTCTGAGAAATTATATCTCCAGGTGTGTAGAAGTTTACATGGGCACACACACACACACATACACACACACACGCACACGCAAACATAAACAGACATACACATGTATAAATATATATACTTCTTTTGCTTCAGTAGAAAGAATCGACCCAATACTTATTTTTCTTGGACACAGACACAAAAACACACATTTATATATACACACGGTTTTCATGTATGTATGTATGTATGTACGTATGTATGTATCTATGTATGTATGTATGTATGTGTGTATGTATGTATATATGTATATATGTATACTGTCTGTATATATATGTCTGTATATATATGTTATATATATATGTATATATATATATGTATATATATAGTGGTGTATATATATATATGTATATATAGATATATTATATATATATATATATATATTATATTATATATATATAATATATTAGATATTAATATTGTTATTATTATCGAAGGCAATGGAAATAGTTGATACTAACAACGACATTTGTAGAGATGGTTGAAGCCCTAAATCGGCGTCCTATAGCCATAGAATTGAAATTATATTAATCATAAAGACACGTTAAAGTGTTACCATATATCATATATATATATATATATATATATATATAATATATAATATATCATATAATATATATATATAGACATAATAATTTATAGATATATATATATATTATAAATATGATAACGTATATATATCTATATATATATATATAACATAATATATATATTTACATATATATATTAATTTTTATATATATTATATATAGATATATAACAGATTATATATATATAGACATTATATATATATTATATACATATTATATATATATACATATTATTATATATATATATATATATATTACAATTATATATATATATACATATTATATATATATATATATATGTATATATCTATATATTATATATATATATATAGATATATATATATATATATATATAATATTATATAAATATATATATATATAATGGGCTTCTTTCGGATTCCGCTAAGAAATTCACTATCAAAGTTTAGTTAGCCTGAGGATAAAGTACAAGGCACTCACCGAAGTTGTTATGCATAACCTTGTGTCTGTGTGTGCGTGTCTGTGCGTGTGTGTCTGTGTGTGTGTATGTGACAAATTCTCCGAGACTGGAAGAAACCAAGAGAGAGCTGACAAGGGCAATCGTAAACAACTGACAGTGTGTTCAGCTCTGAAAGCAGCAATTACATTAAGATTCATTAGTTTTAGTAAGGAAACAGAGAAAGGTTTAGTCAGGAATTGATAGAGAATTCTAGTGTAGAGTGAATGATGGTTTGTAATCTAGAACAGTGCTTTTCAAACTATCTGATGCGGGGTACCGGCAGTTTTTCTCTCCAATATGCCAAAGAGCGGTAATATTTCTTTGTAATATTAATTTATACCGGAAACAATATATATAATGAATATAATAAAAGTTGACAATGTTTTTTATCTTATATTTGTTTAGTAAACAAATAATACATTATTGCAGAAGCATTTTATAACATTTTATAATGTTTCTTTCTTTTCTGGAAACTCGCCGCGGGCCACGACCTTGAGTATCACTGATCTAGATGTTCTTAGAATAGGTATTACAACTGACGTGCAGGTAGGAAGACAAGACCCTGACCGATTTTTGAACGCTAAGCCAAAATGTTGGGTTTTCAGCGTCAGGGCGCGTGCCCTCATGCATAGGGGAGCGAAAACCTTTTGATGGTCCCTGATGGGAGAGGTGCAATGCAGCAACATGGACACAATATGGTGTTTCACAGATTGGGAGAGATACGTGATATTCGATTGTACACGGATGTGTGCGGCTTTTCAGTGGCTCTTCGCCTTACTGTTTCAGACGGATGGTGGACCGAAGATGGGATGGATTTTACTACCAATCTCGACGGCCTACAACCGCTCTAGACTGGGAATGCATTGTCCTGCGAAAGGTTGACAACAACTGAGGAAATATGGACAGCGATGGTTGACTGTACGAACTAGCAGACGACGGGGCTGAATGTTTTGCGCTGTTAACACTTGTCTGGGTGACTCTTGGCAGATGTCTACTGCAACTTGTAGCACAGCGTTAATATTCCCACTCCTGTGAGAAAATGTGTTTGTACTACCGAGAAAGGATCTGAACAAGGAAGAGTTAAAATATTTTAGGCCCGTAATTCTGCTAAATACACAGTTGAAGACTTTGGCCCATGTTTCATCTAAGAGGTTGGCACTTGTGGATACAGTAATCGGCGAAGAACAGGCATGTGTCATACCAGACTGATCTAATCGAGACAATCTTCACTTCATTTGTAGACGATAGAAGGGGTTGATATATTACCTGGCATGGGTGAGGTCCTGATTAATTTAGATTAGTCGAAAGCTTCCGATAGTGTCGACCATATTTACTGTCCTGAAGGCGGCTGGTTTCGTATCCATATTCACAAGCAATGTACAGTGACATCTGCTCGGTGGTTAGGGTAAATGGTTTTACGTCAAAATCGTCCAGTATCATGCGGACAGTTCGTCAGGTGTGCTCCATCGCTCCCCTTCTGTACGTAACGAATCTAGAGCTATTACTTACAATAGCGAAATAGGACAAGACTGAAATGACAGAAGACAGGCACTTACCTGTTCAGGTAAGGACACATCGACATTTTAGAATGCCATATTTGTTGTAGCTGTTGCTGCTGCTGTCAGCGTTTTTGTTGTGCAAATCATTAAAGCAGAGAATTCCCAGAACACCAGTGCAGTTTTACATTACATAAGTGTTACATACAAATAGAAAACACAAAACACTTATACACACATGTATATTAAATATGTCTACACGAACACCCGTCAGCACATGTGTATATAACGAGAATGAAAACAAACGATCAGCTACACAGTGCTATAGACGAAGACATAAGCACACGACCATAGAGATTATTTTGTATTAATTTGACTGTCTTGTTTTTGTCGTTACACTGCAGCCAAGATGTCGCATATCCTTAAATGGTTTAGTCGAGTAAACGGATTTCAGTAACGATTTCACTTTGCTATTTAGTAATTTACTATACTATATAGGCGCAGGAGTGGCTATGTAGTAAGTAGCTTGCTTGCCAACCACATGGTTCAGGGATCAGTCCCACTGCGTGCTATCTTGGGCAAGTGTCTTCTACTATAGCCTCGGGGCGACGAAAGCCTTGTGAGTAGATTTGGTAGACGGAAACGGAAAGAAGCACGTCGTATATATATATATAGCACTGTGTAGCTGATCGTTTGTTTTCATTCTCGTTATATACACATGTGCTGATGGGTGTTCGTGTAGACATATATATATATATACCTGGAAAATATGAAGGCCGACCTAAGCCAGGAGATCCAGCGAGCCATCACCAACCATCTATGCAAACCACAAGGACCACTCACCCATTACCAACTTCCCCTACCTCGACATTCCTGTTAAATGTACGTGGCATCAACCCATCAATTATTGCCCAAAATGGAAGATCCCATATATAGAGAGTTGGCTTGCCGCGAAATGGCACATTGCTTCCCTTTCTTTATCCTTACCGAGACCCACCTGAACAACACCCATATGGACGCAGAGGTGAAAATAAAAGATTTCCATTGTTCGTGCGGATCGCACAGACCGAAATAAGGGAGGGACAGCCATCTTTATCCATGACTCCTTTTCACTTGATGCCAAGGACACATTTTCCAATGGCTACTGTGAATCGGTATCAGTATACAACAAAGCCAAGGACATAACCATTGTTGGTCTTTACAGGCCTCCACAGGCACCTCAAAGTACTTTGAAGAGTGCCTTAGCAAGTAAAGTCAAGTCCTTCCTTCGGAAGTACCACTCCGGAAACATAATAGTGATGGGTGATTTTAACCTCCCTCATGTGAACTGGCCCACAAATACTCCGAAGTTGGGCAAGTGCTCTACATCAGATAGGGCAGGCAGAACTGCTCTTTAATCTGATGGATGAGTATTTCCTGACTCAGCTAGTGCTTGAACCAACGAGACAGAATAAAACGATCTGGATCTGGTACTGACCAATCACTCTAGCTACGTTCACAGCATTTCAGTCGAAAAAACTCTCCTCTCAGACCACGACATGGTACTCTGCAATCTTAATTCCCGACGTATAAACCAAACCAGCCAATCCCACTCCATGGCACCCATTGACAACATAAATTTCCACACAAAGCGGACTGTGGGGAACAATCAGAAAGGATCTGTCTTCCATCGACTGGTCTTTTACTCTCAATTCCCCTCATATTGAGACCGCGTGGCAGCACTTTGAAACCATTGTCACCGACACATGCTCTAAACACGCTCCAAGAAATCTACTAACACAAACAGAAACGGCTCCCTAAAAAGAAAAAAAACACTCATCAGGCGCATCAAAAGACTCAACAAAAAAATCAACCAATAAAATATTCCCACACGCAACATCCACATTCAACAATAATGAAAAGACTAGAGCTGGAAAAACTTCATCTGCAGACTAACATGAAAACCTCCATTGAAAATCAAAGAGCTGTGGAGGAAACAATGGGTAATCAAAAACATCAAACAGACCCAAAAGTGTTCTATTCTTATGCAAATAAGCATAGAACCACTGTCTCACCTATTGGGCCATTGATTGATGAAAACGGCATTCCCCAACACGATGCTAAAGAAATGGCAGAAAACTGCAGAAACAATATTGCTCTGTCTTCAGTGTTCCCACTGATATTGTTGTGAGGGAAACGAACGAAGCTGACTCCACACAAAATCGCAGACATAACCTTCACTGCCACCGACATCGTAGCAGCAATAAATGAGGTCAAACATTACTCGCTGTAGGCCCTGATAGATTTCCCGCCAGTCTCCTGAAGGAATGTAGATATCAACTTGCAGTCCCTCTGATCAACCTCTGGAGAAACTCGTTAGACGCAGGTTATATACCGAAAAAGTTTCTATCCCAGTCGGTCATCCCGGTTTTCAAACAGGGAAACAGATCCCTCGCAGTCAACTATCGCCCAATCTCACTCACCTCCCACATCATTAAAGTGTTTAAAGAGTGTTAAGATCAAGGATAGCTGACTTCCTGAGACACAAAACTCCTAAATTCAAATCAAATGGCTTTCGCTGTGGCAGGGACTGTCTAACACAGCTCTTACACCACATTGAAGATGTACTCAAAGCCTTGGGAACAGGTTCGAACTCTGACGTCATATACCTTGACTTCAGTAAAGCGTTCGACAGGGTAGACCATAACATCCTACTCTCAAAATTGGCAAATGTTGGAATCCGTGGAAAAGTTCTACACTGGATTCAGTATTTCCTAGCGAATAGAACACAACATGTTGTAGTTGATGGAGTCCACTCAAACCCAGCAAAAGTCACCAGCGGTGTTCCCCAGGGAACTGTTTTTGGTCCGCTACTCTTCATAATTTATGTAAACGACCTTTCCAGTGTCGTACATCACTGCAAAGTGAAAATATTCGCTGATGACACTAAGCTCCAGCAAATCGTCAATGAAGAAGCAGACCGAACTCAACTCCAGTCTGACCTATATGCTGTGAGTCAATGGGCAGACAGAACCAAATGCAACTGAATGAGGGAAAATTTGAGCTGATGCATTTTGGAAGAAATTCCTCACTAAAGCAACCATACTCTCTTCCTTCAGGGGAACCGCTCACAGCCTCTAACAATATCAGAGACCTGGGTGTAATTGTTGATGACGATCTCAGTTGGAGTGCACACATCAACAAGAAGGTCGATACAGCTCGTAGGATGAGTTCCTGGATCTTAAGAACTTTCCGGTCCAGAGAACAAGGTGTCATCATACACTTTTTTCATCCTTTGTACGGCCACACCTTGAATACTGCTGCCCACTGTGGTCTCCTCACACAAGACAAAACATCTCCAGAATTGAGTCACCCCAGAGGGCTCTCACTAAACAAATTGAAGGCATGGCTGCTCTCGACTATTGGGATCGCCTTAAAGCCTTGAAACTTACTCCTCCAGCGTCGCCGTGAGCGGTACATCCATTTGTACGATGTGGAAAAAATATACCGCCAACTTTGCCCAAACGACCTAAACATTAGCTTCAAGGTTCATCCGAGACTTGGACCACGGGCTATACGTCCCCTGCCAAATTCAAGATCACAACATACATGTACACTGCAACATAATTTCTTTTCCTCAAACAGGCCTGCCCTATTTAACATTGTCCGAGGGAGATCAAAGAGGAAAAGGATCCCATCAACTTCAAACAGAGTCTGGATAGATTCCTTCAAAGAATACCAGACAAGCCACCCATAATTGGACACAATCACCCAACAAGAACTCACTACTTGAACAAACTGGATACACTCACCCAACAAGAACTCACTACTTGAACAAAACTTGACTTAAACAGGATTCGAATAATCCTATCAGGTGGTGCTATAAGTTAGACATGGCCTGGACCAATCTCTGGTCGAAACATATCTAAGTTTTATCTAAGTTTTATAATATATATATATATATATATATATATTATATAATATATATTGTATATAGATATATATATATTATATATATGTATATATATTATATATATATATATATATATTATATAAATATGTATGTATGTATATAATATATATAATATATATGAATATATATATATATTATATATATGTGTGTATATATATATATATATAATATATATATATAGACATATGTATGGTATGTATATATATATATTATATACATGTGTGTGTGTGTGTTTGCTCTCCACCATCGCTTGACAGCCGATGCTGGTGTGTTTACATCTCCGTAACTTACCGGTCCGGCTAAAGACACCTATAGAATAAGTACTACACTTGCAAAGAATAAGTCCTGGGGTCGATTTGTCCGACTGAAGGAGGGGGGCCCAGCATGGTTGCAGTCAAATGACGGAAGCAATTAAAAGGGTAAAAGAACATTTATTCATTATATATTCAGCCATCATGTAACGGAGAATAGAGGAATGTTAAGATGCACTTGACCGTAAAACAGGCCAAGTGTGGACCGTAAAACAGATTGAAGACGCTCAGACAGGCAGATACTAGCACATGCACGCATACACACAGAGAGACATACGCATGCGCGTTCGTATATATTTGTGTGTGTGTAGGGGGGAATAGAATGAGTGTGTGCATGTGCGCGCTTGCATGCTTGTGGGTATGGAGACACATTGACACTAATCCATCGATGCAGGTTAAAAAATTTCGACCAGTCATTCCACGAAAAAGATGGCCGACATCTGTAAGGTCACACACATTAAACGGAGATTCGTTATTTATTCGCTTGCTAGAAATACCGAACCTGGCTGACATGAGTCAACGATTACGTGGGTTTCAATACGTGGGTAACGTATTTATTGATCAAGAACGACAGGGAAAGCAAAATCCACGACAACAACAACAATAACAAAAATCACAACAACAACATGGTTTGATTAAATTATTACCCTTTACATTGTTTTGTCTAATCTTTTTACGTTTATTCTCTCCTGCTGTTTCCAATTGTTTTTTTTTCTTGTTTGTTTTGTTTTAATTATATTTTACTTTCATTTGTTTTGTGATTTGGTATTTTTCTGTAGTATGATGCTTTTTTTTTGTTGTATGTTTTTTTCTGCTGTTGTTGCTTTTATTGTTGTTGTTGCTTTTTATTAATAGTTTTTGATTGGTTGTCATGGAAACTTCACCTGAGTTGCCATGCCAATTTCATCTGCTCGAGAGGCAGCAGCCATTTTTAATTAGCGCTTAGTAATATTGACCTAGGGACGCAAAAACCATCCTGTCGTTTTATTCATTAGATTGAGCCTGTGTCATTGATACGCGGTGGAGAGGGAAGAGGAGAAAGAGAGAGAGAGAGACACAGAGAAGTAGAGAGGGGGGATGGTGGGAGAGAGAGAGAAATCAGAGGATGAGGAGATGAGAGTGGGAGGAAAGGGCATTATGGGTGAGAGGGTGACAATCAGAATGTAGTTATTAGTTAGCAATAGTAGTGTAAGTGGTGATAGTGGTGGTGGTGTTGGTGATGATGGTTATGGTGGAGGCGGCGGTGGCGGTGGCAGTGGCGGCGGCGGTGGTGGGGTGGTTTTGATGATTGAGTGATAAATTAAATAAGAATGTTTAGTGCGGTGCGTCGTCGGGTATCCGTCTGTATGGGAGTATATGTACGTATCCCATGCGTGTATGTGTATATGTGGTTATATGTCTGTGGGTCTGGTCATCTAAAGGTAATACACCGGAATATAGCGACGATAAAATAATGTGAGACTTTGTATTAAATCGGTAAATAAAGACACGACAGAAGAAATAACAAAATCGAAGAGATTTATTAAGAAAAATAACCTCATTCGGACCGAGTGTTGACAGAGGACTTCTCTGTATAAATGTTTGTGTGTGTATATATATATATATATATATATATATATATATATTATATATACATACATACATACATACATATATGTGTGTGTGTGTATATATATATATATATATATATATTATATATATATATATATATACATACAATACATACATACATATATGTGTGTGTGTGTGGTGTGTGTATGTATTTATGTGGAGGCGCATGGCCCAGTGGTTAGGGCAGTGGACTCGCGGTCGTAGGATCGCAGTTTCGATTCCCAGACCGGGCGTTGTGAGTGCTTATTGAGCGAAAACACAGAGGGGTGCAGAGGGGTGGGGGTGGCGATCCCTGCTGTACTATTTCGCCACAGCTTTCTCTCATTCTTTCTTCTGTTGGCCTGCTCGCTTAGCTAGCGGGGTGGCGGGGTGGCTTTACTTGATGGTTAAAACAATGCGAAGCGCATTGTGACCAGCGATGTGTAGCAACATCTGATAGCCTGGTCGGTCATGTGATATCGCGATATACATGCGTGTGTGTGTTCGTGTGTGTATGTATGTATGTATCAGAGTATATATGTGTGTATGTGTATACATGTATGCATGGATACATAGATAAATGCAGATCGTAGTGTGTCTAATATAGACAGTAAGCATAGAGTCTGGAGTTGGAAAAAAATATTCATGAAGGTCTGAACATGCGCAAAGTTTGTGCAGAGTTTGTTCCGGGGATGCTCAATGACGAAGAGAAGGGAAGACGGGTTGGTGACGGAGAGGTTAATGGTTGAGCTTGGTACCGCCAATACAAGAGTACATGGATATCCCTTGACCTGTAACAAGCTGGATCTATTGGTTGTATGATATAGCGACCGAGATACAGAGTGTCCAATGGAAGCATGATACTTCCCCCAGATCTATAGAAGCCAAGCAATGCAAGTCCACCGGAAAGGTCGTGGTGATCAACTTTCCGAGATGAAAGACATTGTCTATATTCACGGGAACGTAAACACACCAGCATCGGTTGTCAAGCGATGTTGGAAGGAGAAGCACATACATACATGCATACATAAACATATATATATATATAGATATATAATATATATTATATATCATATAATATATATTCTAATATATATATATATATATATATTATACATATATATATATATGCATATACATATATACGACGGGCTTCTTTCAGTTTCCGTCTACGAAATCCACTCACAAGGCTTTGGTTGGCCCGAGGCTATAGTAGAAGACACTTGCCCAATGTACCACGTAGTGGGACTGAACCCTGAACTATGTAGTTCGTAAGCAAGCTACTTACCACAAAGCCACTCCTACGCCTAGGTTAGTTAAGATTTTAAAAAAGTCTAGCGTAAGCAACAAGGGAAATAGTCTAAGATTTGCAGGAAAGTATAATCCAACAAAATAGAGAAAGAGTAAGAACGAAAGGGAAGGAGGAAGATAGAGAGAGAGAGAGAGAGAAAGGGGTGGAGGGAAAGAGGGAGGAAGGGAAGGAAGGAAAGAGAGATCGAGGAAATTAGATGACGAGAGCAAAAGATTTATAGAGAGTTAGGAGAGAGAGAGAAGGAAGGGGGAGAGAAAGAAAGAGAATGTGGGAGATGAGAGAGAGATCGGAGAAATTATATGTCGAGGGCAAAATGTTTATAGAGAGTTAGGAGAAAGAGAGAGAGAGAGAGAGAGAGAGAGAGAACGAGTGAGAGAGACAGCGGAAATTGGGTATGGAGAGCAAAAGATTTATAGAATTAGAGAGAGAGAGAGAGAGAGAGAGAGAGAGAGAGAGAGAGAGTGAGAGAGGATGGAAAGAGAGATAGAGAGAGAAATCGGGGGAATTAGGTGTCGAGAGCAAAAGATTTATAGAGATAGAAAGAGGACAGCGAGAGAGAGAGAGAGAGGAGAGAGAGAGAGAGGGGGGGAGAGAAAAGGAAAAAGAGAGAGAGAAAGGAGAGAAAAAGAAAGAGAGAGAGAGAGAGGGGAAGTGAGAGGAAAACTTGGTCCATGGTAAAGAGGGAATGCGAAATTTCGCTTATTGCTCACAGTGCAGAAACAATAGTTAAAACAATAATACTGTTGTTGTTGTTGTTGTTGTTGTGGTGGTGGTGGTGGTGGCGGAGTGGTGGTGACCGATGCATGGGATACTACTACCAACATCATAATTACAATCAAAATTACAACAACTAGCACTGCTAGTAACAACCCCACGATGACTACTACTACTACTACTACTACTACTACTACTACCACTACTCTAACTGCAGTCGAGGAGGTGTCAGAATATGTGTTAAAGCAGGATTAATTACGACAATTCTAATTAAAAACATGAAATTTACGACCAGCGTTTTGTTACTGATCACTTAATTTTATTAGATTAATTACAACCCTCCAATAATCGAATCAGCTAACTTAACTTAGCGACCACCACCACCGACATAGACGAACAATGAACGCACAAAACTTCCTCCCAATAAGCTGCACGAAGCAATCAAGGAATCCACAGATCAAACAACATGACCCATACACTGTAGCGCGCACCAGAGTACAGTTGCTGCATTAACCATAGTTACGTGTCTAACTACCAGCAAGTCAACCACGGCAAAAATAAAATAGCAATCTGCCACGATGACATCACCTGAAAATATTTAGGAGACCGAATGGCGTAGAAATAGACTTCCCTGCGGTCGAAATTTAAAAATAAAATATCAGAATGAATTTAGAAGAATGTTTCTTATTTCTTTATTGTCCAGAAGGGGCTAAACATAGAGGGGACAATATACCTTTCAAATTATGGCACAAGGCCAGCAAGATCGTAGGAAGGGGTAAGTCGATTACATTGACCCCAGTGCTCAATTGGTACTTATTTTATTAGTCCCAAAATAATGAAAGGCAAAGTTGACCTCGACGGAATTTGAACTCAGAACGTTAATACGGACGAAATGCCGCAATGTATTTTGCCCGGCGTGCTAACCACTCTGCCAGCTGACCGCTTTTCGTAGACGTGACAATGTACAATATACATATAGCATTGTTTTAATTTTTAATCTTGACCTTTCAGGGAACACCATACTAAATGCAAGTTTTATAGAATGGGATAACTCTACACAGTCTTATTGAAAATTTTAATTTAATTAAAAGTTGAAAACCTCCAAGATAACATTGGCAGATGTTTCAATGTATAAGATATCTATAGAAATTATAAGTAACAAAAGAAACGATGATAAAAGTAATAATATAAATAGTGAAGTACATTCAACAACCTGTACAAAAACAACAGAGAAATAGGAAAGTAATCTTGTATAATTCGCATTTCTTTCAAAAGTACCTACACATATAACAAAGAACGTTTTCCCAGATGAAAACAAGCAGCGAATATTTCATACAGGTACCACAATACATGAACAAAATCACCATAAAGACTTGTTGTTTAGATATAAGAGGCTCGTAAATCTCACTATAACAAAATCGCAGAAAAAAACACACAAGAAAAACATGAAAAATGCAACTGTATAAACACGACAAGCTGTCCTTGCAATGAGAAATGTATATTAAAGGCGCTTGCGTAAGGAGCTAAATTAAAGCGAAATTGGTATGAGACGTGGATGAGAGCATGATGGGAGGCTTATAACTCAAAGATATGCTACAAACAAAGCTAGAAAGTACCATATATGCCAGACCCTTCAATAGCCCCGTCCTATCTGCGTAATTATATAACAAGTGAGATATGGGCTTCTACAAAGAAGATAGAATGATTGGCAACGATGCAAAGGACCATGGAAAGATCAATGCTAGGAATATTATTAAGAGAGAACATTCCAAATGAGTTAACTCGAGATTGGAGTAGAGTGTACGATGAGATTGCAGAGTCCCGAAAACACAAGGTCCGCTGGGCCGGACATGTCAGAAATTTCACAGACAGAAGGTGGATCCGTGCAGTTGCTGAGTGGTGTTCAAGACATTGGAAGAGTGAATTCGGAAATCATGATTGGAAGATGATTTAATCAAGCAGTCTGGGTCAAAATGGAAAAGATAACCCAATCAAATCAGAATTAGAAGCGCATTGTGATAATTGGTGTATAACAACATCTGATGGTCTGGTCGATACGGTGATAGTGTGACACGCACATACACACACACATATATATGTGTATGTATGTGTGTGTGTGTGTGTGTGTGTTGTGTGTGTGTTTATGGATGCATGATGAGTCAAACGGTTGCAGTGGTTTTGAAAAAGGAGTCTCGTGAATTCTATTTCATGTCCTCTCATCGTTGTACATATATATATATATATATATGTATATATATATATATCACGTGATCACGTGACCGACCAGGCTATCAGATGTTGTTACATATCGCTGGTCACGATGCGCTTCACATTGCTTTTGCCTTCAAATGACACCACCCCGCTGGTTAAGCGAGCAGGCAGAAAAAAGGGTAAGAGAAAGTTGTAACGAAAGAGTACAGCAGGGATCGCCACCACCCCTGCCGGAGCCTCGTGGAGCTTTGGGTGTTTTCGCTCAATAAACACTCATAACGCCAGATCTGGGAATCGAAACCTCGATCCTACGACCGCGAGTCCGCTGCCGTAACCAAGAATAAGTCCTGGCTTCGATTTGCTCGACTAAAGGCGGTGCTCCAGCATGGCTGCAATCAAATGATTGAAACAAACAAAAGAAAAAAACATATCGGCATGAGTAGTCGTGAGGTGACAGAAAGTCAGTATTAAATGTATGTCACGCTGTTTTCTGGGCTCGGTTCATAATAGTTCGAATGTAAGGATATTTGTGTGTATGTTCTTGGTTATGATGTTCTACTCTGCCAGTTGCTGTAATTCGTTTGGTAGAACTATTCCGTATAATTATTCCTGTTTTGTTTTGTTTTTTTCACATGTTCGTTATGCGTGATTTTGTTGCGATTATGAGGAATATGTGAGGATGGGTTATTTGTCGTGTAGTTGTTGAAGCTAATGATGATGTCTGCTGAATTCCCCTAATTTACTAAATAAAAGGAAGGCTGAAATGTAATATCCGGATTTTCTTCACCTACTTTCAAAAACAGATTAAATTAGAGAGCGAACTAATGTGTTTTTCCCATCCCCGAAGTTGTATTAATTAACTTTTTTCCCCTCATTACATTAAGTATAAATTGTCTCTCCCTCGGTTTGCACTCTCTCTCTCTCTCTCCTCTCTTTCTCTCTCTTCCTTTTGTACAGGTGTTGCCATCGGCAATGTTTACTAATTATGATAATTTTGACACCTAATTATGAACATTACTGTAAGTCACTGTAACGATTCGCCAATCTCTAATTTAGCAATCATGGAGAAATCTATATTTTTCTGAAGAGGGCAAATAAGACCAAAACCTCTACTCTCCAAATTCGGATTCAATTATTGATAGTCACTGCAATATCGTTTACTTCTTACCTTTTTACTTGTTTCAGTCATTTGAGTGCGGCCATGCTGGAGCATCGCCTTTAGTCGAAGAAATGTAACCTTCTGCTCATGTACGCAATCGGTGTCGAGTAGTCTCACAAAATCCTCACTCTTATTTTCTGGCAGAATCGTTAGCACGCCAAGCGGAATTCTGAGCGGTATTTCGTCTGTCACTATGTTCTGGGTTCCAATCCCGCCGAGGTCGACTTTGCTTTTTATCTTTTCGGGGTCGATGAAATAAGTACCATTCGACTATTTCCCTGTCCCAAATTACAAGCCCTTTGCCTATATCAGAAAGAGTTATTACGTTATTACTTGTATCATTTCCATATGGATGTTGTGTGTGACGATATTTTTTTCACACATTTAGTTTCATTTATCAGTATGCTGAGGTTTGATTTTTGTATAAATTTTTCGCAGTGTTCCATTGATTTCTATATTTTGTATATGAAGAGCTTGCAGTATGTTGGTGAATTCTATTGCGTTATTATAAAAGATATTGGATTGTTACGCTGGTGTTTGTGGTGACCCCGTTTACATTGAAGTGAGTTTTCGATGCATTAATTTGCAGTTCGAATATGAATTAGTTTTCCATTGATTCATACCTACATTTTCTATTTGTCTGTCTGCTCAACGTTAGTGCACCCAAAAGTTTCTCATACATTCTGTTGAACTCTGTCTGTCTATTAGATTTCTCTGTCGACGTTTCATCTTTATCTGCTGTTCCAATAATATGTAATCTATTTCTCGTTTCGAACAGAATTTGAAGGAAATATCGCAAATATTACTTGCTTTGGATAATAACGCCTCGCTATTTCTCCTGTCATATCATTCTAATAAAATTAGACATTATGACTCAAGCCAAACATCCTAAGGCATTTACCTTCGCCACTTATGTTTATACAGGAGGAATTCCTGTAGAGGCGTGTTTTGAAATGGCATCATAAAACAAAGTCTTCGGTGGTAATACAGCAACTTGTCAAAGGTAGCATGGAATGTGTTGTGACGAATGTGGTCAGTCAAAGCTGAATATTGTATCAGCTTTCTTCAAGTAACCAGTATTTTATTTTTTTAATATATTTCACGGAATAATAAATCTTTCGAATTTTAAACGAATGTAAAATTCACGAGGGGAATAGTAATAACTCCGAAACTAGCGCAACAACGGTGATCAGAATTTTGCAATGGTGTCTGAAATCATTATATTTTATGATAACCGGTACTAAAAATTAATAAAAGAAGGAATTCAAAGATTAACGTGATAAATGGTTCATTACACTTGTTGATTTTCTGTATTTAGCTGGATATTTCAGAACTGGTGGCTACCGTAATTAAAGTGCAATCGATATAATTTTGGCAAATGTATTTTCAATATATCCTAGAATAATGCTATAAACGTTAATCAATGGAAAGTAAGCAGACATTTTATTTCAAATGAAATAGCCGAGTTTGACCGTCAAAAAAATGATTAAAATATAATTCCTTTTTTAGAACATTAAACAAAAAAGAGAAAAAAAATAAAAATAAAAATGTTCACTTATTTGCTTTATTTAAAAAAAAATTATATCTACTTATCTTTTTTTTTTTTGTCAGCAATAACGATGGTCATAATTTGATACTATATTAAAGCTGATTTTTCTGTAGAAATGCAATCATATTGATCAGAAGCTGAATTACTGTTGAAATTGATATTTTTAGATGTTTATATTTAAGTAAGTCAGAAAAGGACTGATTAATGCATGGAGAGATGGGATAGTTTGCTGTATTCTTGCCTCAGGCACTTAACTCTTTCCACGACTAAATCATTTGATAAATTTGTCAACCCAGCTCTAAACCTAGACCCTGTCTATGATTAACTTTTAACTAAGTCTGTGTTCAAAATAAATGCATTTAACGTTCGCTGTCGCAATAATTCGGTTAACCAAGAAATTGGCAGGAGAGCAGCGAATATTACTGAAATTCTGTGTTTTGTGGCAGAAGATACTACATTAAATTCGACTCCGTCATTTTAGTTATGCCAATGAAATATGGCAACTGTGCCATATTCTAAGCATAGTTGCCATACTCATTAATTTACTAACCATTTATAGAGTTAGGTCTCGTAGACTTTAGTTCATTGTGCAGATCTTTTCTTGTCCTAGTCTCTGATTTGAATTCAGACTACAAATTTATGGGATGTGAGATACAATTTTATTTTACTCCGAATGAAAATATGAAAAGAAATTAGAGAATATCGTTAGAGGTCAAATTTATCCCCACTTAAATGTGGATTTTTTTTTATTCGAATAAACTATACAGCGGCAGGTACCACGAGAGAAAAAGGGACCGAAATATAGTTTGTTCTAATAGAACATCAGCGGAGGCGCGTGGCTTAGTGGTTAAGGTGTCAGCATCATGATCGTAAGATTGTGGTTTCGATTCCTGGACCGAGCGACGCGTTGTGATCTTGAGCAATACACTTCATTTCACGTTGCTCCAGTCCACTCAGCTGGCAAAAATGAGCAACGTTGCGATGAACTGGCGTCCTGTCCAGCTGGGGAACATATACGGCATTGAAACCGGGAAACCGGGCCCAGGAATGAGCCAGGCTAAGCTTGAAAAGGGCGTATAAAAAAATAGAACATCCACGTTTAAGTGGGGATAAATATTATCTCTCGGTATTTATACTGCCTCTGTCGCTAATATATAGATTATATAAAGATTTTCGCTTTTAAAATCCCACAGGTCCGTACAGTTATTTAGCCACAAAGTTTTATTGCATTTTCCGTTCCTTTGCGCTTTTGTTAGCCCTCATTACACAAAGTTTCTTTGTTAGCTTAATGTTCAGATAGCAACTAGCTTCAGTCAAGGTACCCTTATCTCTTTTACAGATCCGTCTATAATTATAAAACTACCGACTAAAATGTTTTATCAACTCTTTGTTCGAAATCCTAATTGCTTATTGCCTGAAATGATCGATATCGATTTCAATGGAATTGATTTTATTGATGGTATTGTGATGGAATACTCTATGACGCCATTTGCTGAACTCACAATAATATACATACCCCATAATAGCTATGCTATACTGTTTTATACATACATATATATATATATGCATACGTATATATATATATATATGAATGCCTATATATATGTTTGGAGATATATATATATATATATATTTATATATATATGAATGCATATATATATGTATGCATATGTATATATATGTATGTATATATATATATACATGTATGTGAGTGTGTGCATGTGTATATATATGTGTGTGTGTGTGTGTGTGTGTGTGTGTGTGTGTGTGTGTGTGTGTGTGTTATAACTATGCAAAGAACATTAGATCATCGAAGCATCACTCAGTTCCTGTCGTTATACGAAGAATTTGACGTCTTGCTGACTCTATTGGATTCTAATATTAATTTTTAATTTTATTGTTTTGCTGTCAATGTCGGTTTTGAGTATTTTCTTATACAACCAATTACACTTGAAATACACAATGTCATTGGAATCTGTGAGCCAAATATCTTAATGTCGGTACGTGTTTGGGAGGAAATAGGTGAATAAGAACTAAAAACGAAACTCTGCGTATATAGATGTATAAATCTGATGTATGTATATGTGTGTGTGGGCATGCTGATCTGTGTGCATAGATTATTTTGTTCTTTTACTTGTTTCCGGCATTTGATTGCGGCCAGGCTGGAGCACCGCTTTCAGTCGAACAAATCGACCCCAATACTTATTCTTTGTAAGCCTAGTACTTATTGTATCGTTCCGTTTCGCCGAACCGCTATGTTACGGGGACGTAAAAACACCAACACCGGTTGTCAAACAATGGTGGGGAAAAATACAGACAAACAGATACATAAATACACACACACGCGCGCGCGCGCGCGCACACACAAACACATATATATATACATTAAGGGTAGCTTGTTAGCAATTTTTCAACCGTAGTCCAAACATATATACGTCACTAAAGCGACTGAGGACGTATTTAGACCCGGTATTGTTAAAGATAAGAGTCAAAACAACTCATAGCCACAATAAGCACCATCTTATTGAGTGAGAAGGGAGACTCTTGTCTCTAGCAATACTGGTGCTGAACAGCGCCCTCAATCACTGTGTGTGTGTGTATCTGTATGTGTGTGTGTGTGTGTATGTGTGTGTGTGTGTGTGTGTGTGTGTGTGCGTGTGTTTGTGTGCGTTTGTGTTCGCGTATGAGAGGCCAGATACAGAAAGAGAATGAAATTTGCTTAGTGTTTAAGCGGCTTCGGATTCGAAACCTCTAAATGGCAATTTGAGAAAATTATATTTTATACTTGAATCATACGTGATATTGAGGTGATGAAAACTGCATAGACAGCCTCTTGGATGGGTAATACCTGTAATTCAAAGATACAGGCTTCTCATAAGACATTACGTCACACCGGTTCTTCTAGGCAACTACGTTAAATGTGCTCACTTCTATAGAGTGGTCAGTGTTTTACACGGTATATCAGTGAACAGTGTTTCGGGTGGATAAGTGGATCCTCATCAGCACCTACGTAGTGCAATAATATATAAATATGATAGACTGATGGAGTAAGTACAAGGCGTAAAAGCAAGAAAATACTGGGTTCAATTCGTTCGACTAAAGTTGTCGAAGGCGGCGCTCCAGCATGGCTGCAGTCAGCTGACTGAAACAAGTAAAATATAAAATATATATAAACACGTATAGATTACCGCGTGCGTGCATACACACGTCACATTAATCAAAGATACGCTTGATAGAAGCACATACAATGCACAAAATAGTGACTAAATATTTGTAGAAAATGAGAAAAATCAATGAAATCAACGTCCGCTTAAAATGATAAATTATATTTTAAATGAAGCGTTTTAAAAATTGTTGTCAGGTGATCTCTTTTTTCATTACAAGAAAGTAAATGTAATTATAGACACATTGTGAAGGGAGGCTGAAAAGTTCCTGGTTTTACGATAAAGAAAAGAATCAGTTAATTATAATTTTATTCCACATATTCCCCTCTCAGATTCACACTTACTGCAGGAGTCCTTTAGATTTTTTAAGCGTCGCAAAAGAGAAATCGGAAGGACGGGGCTGCAACCATTCCTTTCGTGATACCCTTAAAGCCAAGAACCTTTCAACACCCACCTCGTATATAATGCAAGTTAATGTATTTCCAAGTTTATGTGCAAAATCCTAATTTTCACAGAAAATGCCTTTATTTGCATTGTTGAAGTCAACTGTTCGGATTCTTTGTGTGCAAATAACGAGTTCTAAATTTTTAGGGCATAAAAATTCGTCATTTTGTAGATTCCCTTAGGTACTGTTCTTTATAAATAACATCCATCAGGGTTTAAACATTTAGATTCGATTGAACAACGGAACGAAACTCTCTACCAGAATTCAATAGGATTTATGCATCCACTCAGCATTTTGTTTCATTGTACAGATTTTATTCAAGGCGATTGAATAATCGTTCTCATTAATTTCTCGAAATATTTGAGAAGAGGATGCATCTGATTTGGCAACTCTTCTTGCAGTTAGGAAAAGCATTCAGGAGATTGTGTGATGGAACAGGTTCGAATGCTTTCTCAATGCCCCACGATAGACAAATATATCATTATTATTACACGAAGGCAATTATTTTTCATACTGACATATCCAAAAGGAACGAAATTGAGCGAGTTTGCTAACATCTATCATACGAACGAAGGCAGCCAGTTCGAAGTTAAGGCTGGCACTTCTTAAATACTTCTCTAGAATACGGTTAACGAAAAATCTCACTAAAGATTTGTTGGTATTTGTTGTAGCGTTCTATTATTTGTTGAAACATTCTGGTATCGTTGAGGCTGCAGGATCCATACGTAGCGTGCAGTCGGTAGAACAAATCAGGACAGCTATCAAACGATGCACTGCATATTGTTGGGAACTCAAGCAACGCAGAGAACGACGGGGATGGAATCAATGGAATTCGGTTTGTACCAGCAGCCGCATTCTCAGTAATCATGAATATTTCTTTACCTAGAAGTCTTAATTTACTCTGACTAACAATTTGCTCAATTGATTGTGGAAGGTTTGGTAAATGGTGATTTCTTTCCAGACAACTCCCTTCGATTTTAAAGCGAATGGAAATCATAAATATTCGGGAAAAAAGTCTTCTGCAATGATATAATGGGAAATGGGACGTTTCTATTGAAGTTTTCTTATTATTTTGTTTTGTATTCAAAATGGTATTTCGGACTGTAGAACTAGGATAATCGCAAAGAATTTCAAGAGTGATACCGCATTCGTTTTGCATGATAAAGTGTCCTCGATAACTTCTAACTTCATATCACCAGTAGTTTTTGAAATCAATGCTTTTAGTCTTTGTTGTAAAAAAATCCATTATTGATACCTTAATTTACCCTTATTAATTACGTATAAATTCGATATCATGAACTTCAATAACAACAATTGACTCGTGAATGCAATCACGGAATTAGTTAGGTGCGTTTATAGCCAGAGGGTGTTATTGTGACAGACATTTATAACGGACATTCATTGTAATCAAAACCAGAATGCATGAATCAGCTACAGCAAATTCAACAGTTTTGGATATCATTTGACTATTTTTACCCAACGAAGATAATTTTCATCCAACTGGAAAATATTGAACTAAAATATCGCCTTAAATGATCTGTTAGCTTCAATGCTTTGCACGAGTATTTCTAATCAATCGATGATCAGCGAGTGTTGGTGCTTTCTACAAGAAAACGTAGTTATTGCTGGACACCTAATGTAATTAATACATTGAGGTGATAAAAATCGTTTCTAAAGTGGTTTTAATGGTGTTATTAATACCTCCAGGTCAGTGAGTTACTGTTGCCTCATGTCGGTATATGCTTGAGTATTCCTAAGGCAGTTTTATAGCAAACATTTTCTGGCATGATATACATTTCATGCAGCTTGTTGTTTATTTTAAACATCTTATATGTAGATAGGTAGATAGACACACATTTGTATGGGCGTGTGAGTGTATGTGTGTGAGCGTGGGAGAGAGAGAGAGAGAGGGGGGGGCGAGAGTCTATGTTTACGCTCTCGAATATGCAGTTGTATATATATGTTGTCGCTTTGTGACGCCTTGCACGGTGGTTGGAAAAATAGATATCGATAAAATATATAGCAGAGTGAAATACAAACTAGTATCAGTATGACCGTTTAAGAAATTAGGGATGGATGTCCCAGCTACAACGCACTCTAAGTGCCAACACTTGCAAATTCCTAAAACTAGCAACAAGATTGTACCTCTGAGAAGACGCATCCTTTTTCGATGTTAAAATCGATTGGGGGGTTAAAAAGCTAGTGTCAGTGTATTCTACTTGTTAATGACAACTTCTTCTTCTTCTTCTTCTTCTTCTTCTTCTTCTTCTTCTTCTTCTTCTTCTTCTTCTTCTTCTTCTTCTTCTTCTTCTCTTCTTCTTCTTCTTCTTCTTCTTCTTCTTCTCCTCCTTCTACTACTACTACTACTACTACTACTACTACTACTACCCCTTAATGTTGTTGATGCTGCTGCTGCTACTGTTGTTGCTGTTACTATTGTTGTTGTTGTTGTTGTTACTGAATTTCAAGCTTTTATTGTTGTTGTTGTCGTGTATATTCTCGATGTCGTCCCCTTTACACTTGTCGCTGTTGTTGTTTCGACCTGAGTCCCCCCCCCCATTCTTCCTATCGATCTCTTACCAAATGAATTTCATTTCTGATCATCCCTTCCCTTTCACACGTTTGATACGCGACATTATCACACACACCATTTCCATATTTGAGACGGTAAGTGTGATTTTATGTATATTAGTCTATTATTCCAAAGACTCCCTGCAAACAAACAGAACTTCCCTCGTTGCAAACCGATGAGTTTTTTATTGCTGTGGTTCATCTCCAAATCCGCTCTGGTTGGTAAGATCTACGATGTAAATTACTCTACTCATGATCTACTCTACCTTCCCTTGAGCATTTCACATCTAGATGCCAACTACCCCGGGTAGTGGTGACGACTAGATTACACAATCCGCTATCAACAGTTTAGCTTTTGCTTGTGCTGGCCATTATAACGATTTGTAACTGCGCTCTCAGACTCACTCTCTTTATCCCCTCATTTATATTCTCAGTAAGTTTACCCTTTCTCTCTCTCTCTCTCTCTCTCTCTCTCGCTCTCACTCCTTCTTTCAGTAGTAAGATTTATTATTATATAACATCGATTAAATTGAACCATTCGCATGACTAGAACTGTTGACGAGAATAAAATGACTGAATCGTTTCACAGATTATTCCTTCACGATTTCAATGGCATTGGAGATATTCTGAAACCCAGCACACAATGGCCATTCTTTTTAACATGATTAATCCACATCTAGAGAATACTAAATCGTTTTTTCGTGAGGTAATATCTCAGTTACATAAGTATTCCTATTAGTTAAAACAAAGTATCTATTGTTTATAATGCCTCAATAATTTTGGGGTATATTACAAGAGGCCCTGAGGAATTAAATGTTTTAATTATGGACACACGACAAACCTATACAAATCTCTCGCACGCAACATTACGCTGCGAATACCACAAAGCAGTTTATCATTGACGATATCGCCTCTGTTAATCCACAAACGAACAATATAGAAAATAATTACAATGTTTTATTCTCGGGACCATCAGAAACGTGAATCTAAAAGGCGGTGAGCTGGCAGAGACGTTAGCGCGCCGGGCGAAATGCTTAGTGGTATTCGTCTGCCGTTACGTTCTAAGTTCAAATTCTACCGAGGTCGACTTTGCCTTTCATCCTTTCGGGGTTGATTAAATAAGTACCAGTTACGCACAGGGGTCGATGTAATCGACTTAATCTGTTTGTCCTTGTTTGTCTCCTCTGTGTATAGCTCTTGTGGGTAGTAAAGGAATAAGAAACATGAATCTGAAACGGTACCACCATCACCATGACATCACACCACCACTACCACCACCACTATCGCAGTATTACTATCGTTGTCGTCGTCATCTCAATCCTAATCATCATCATCATCAGCAGCAGCAGCAGCAACACCACCACTGCCACCATCATCATCGTCGTCGGCAGCTTCTTCTTCTCCTGCTTCTTTTTCTTCTTCTTCTTCTTCTTCTTCTTCTTTTCTTCTTCTTCTTCTTCTCTTCTT